>NW_007746250.1:0-6638 GCF_000696425.1 Galeopterus variegatus | reverse complement strand
TGCATGTGTGCCTCTGCTGTTTCCCACAGGTCTTGGTTATGGTTAGTAAAGGTTGTATAAAATTGCATGTATATCTCTGTAAGTGCATACTTAGATGAGCCCAGACTTTTGAAAGGTTTTCATATTTTGAACACATTACCATGTATTTTTTTTTAAGTTAGACAAACTAACCCTGCTCCCTCTTTCCCCTTGATTCCTAATTTTCACTAATCCCTGGCACCACTGTCTCCCCTACCTGCCCTCCCCTTCCCCCTTAGGACTTTACCTGTGTTGGGTGGATGTTGTGATGGCGGCCTGCATCCTTTCGGAGCCTGTGCTGGAGGCCCCCATTCTCGGAGGGCAGTCCGTAGCTGGTGCAGTGTTCAAAGGGCATATACTGGTACTGGGGGTCGCTACCCCACCAGCTCTGCTCACCCCCACGCCGCTGTGACTCAGATCGCTCCATGTTCCCTCCCCCCAGCCTTGGCCAGGCCTTGGCCCGCGTGCCCCTGTCCTCCCTGCAAGGCAGCTCCTTAAGCCTCTGCTCTTGCCCGTCCCCAAGGCGTCTGGGGCAGCATGCCCACCTCCAGCTATTTATAGCCACCTCTCCATCACATGACCCCCCACTGCCACATCTGATCTGCTTGGGGTCAAAGCAGGTGTGAGAGCATAGTGGGGGTGGGGGTTGGGATGAGAACCTGAGGAACAGCCCCACAGGGAATTCCCTCTGCAGAGCCAGCAGCACTGTCCCCCTCCTTAGTCACCAGTTGGCTTCCAGCTCCATGTCACTGGTCCTTCTATAAATATCACCCAGACCAAGATGGGAAACTGTTTAGTATGCGCCTGTGTGCAGAGCACATCTGCACCGAAGCCCGCCAAGCCTCCCCTCTCTTCTTCAGTATGTGGAAGGTGAGACATGAGGTCTGGATGGAGTAACTCAAAGGTCTGGAAACGTGGAGAGTTCACTCACCGGGGAGAGTAAATGATGCCCCTCTGCCATCTCTCTCTGTGGGACTGTCCCCAGCTCCAACTCTTCCTAAGGTTCAGTCCTCATCTATATCAACTTCTGTCTGGCCAGCTCCCCCAGCCATCCCACTTCCAGTTTTCTCCTCCAGCTCTCTGCCCTTCTGGCTGGTAATAACACTTGGGTGTCAGCCCCTTGATCCCACCCTCACCACCCACTGGGTGTGGAACACTTGTGGGAAGCAGGGGGTCATCACCTTGGGTTTTGCAAGTTTTCCCACTTCCCAGACTGATAGGTGTGAGCCATGCTACCAGCCCAGATTAATGGGGAGGGACTGAACTTCCATTTAGACTGTGGAGTAGGCAGCACAGCTCTATCAGATAACACGTGAGAAGGGGAAGTAGGCTGGGGGCACACGGAAGGTGGAGGTGGGGAGAGTGAGTGTTTCTCAGGGTGAGTCTGACAAGCAGAAAAGATGATGGGGAAGCACTCTCTGCTCTTCTTCCCTTTTCAGGTCAATAAGTAATTTTTGGCCAAGGACAAACTACTCTGTCTAGCGTCTTGTTTCTTTCACCAACTTTCCTAGGACATTCTTTCCCTATGAACTCCTCACTATAGAAAAAAAGTTGTACACTGAGCCAAAATGAACTTTAGGATCCATCACCCATGAGATCTTGTTTCTTTCACCAACTTTCCTAGGACATTCTTTCCCTATGAACTCGCTATAGAAAAAAAGTTGTACACTGAGCCAAAATGAACTTTAGGATCCATCACCCATGAGATCTGACTCAGGACAGCCCAAATTCAGGGACTGCAGGGTAGGGATACCAAACATCTGGTGCATAATGTAATTTTGATGAAGACTAAATGGAACCTCCCAAAGCAAGTGAGAAAATGGACCTTTTCTAGGTGCTCAACATCACTAATCACCAAATGCAAATCAAAACCACAATGACATATCATCTCACACCTGTCAGGATGGCTGTTACCAAAAAGACAAGAAAAAAGTGTTGACAAGGGTGAGAAGAAAAGGGAACCTTGTGTACTGTTGGTAGGAATGTAAATTAGTACAGTCATCACGGAAAATGGTACAAAATTTCCTCAAAAAATTAAAAATAGAACCACCATATGACCCAGCAACCCCACTTCTGCGTATATATCCTAAAGAAGTAGTTAGTATCTCAAATAGATATCTGCACCACCATGCTCATTGCAGCACTGTTCACAATAGCCAAAAAAATGAAAACAATGTAAATGTTCATCGACAGATGAATGATTAAGGAAAATGTGGTATAAATAGTATATGTAATGGTTCAGCCTGAAAAAAGAAGAAAATCCTGCCATCTGTGACAACATGGATGAACCTAGAGAGCATTATGCTAACTAAGTGAGATAAGCCAGACGCGGAAAGACAAATACTGCATGATCCCACTTACACGTAGCATCTACAATGTCAGACTCATATAAGCAGAGAGCAGAAGGGTGACTGGCAGGGGCTGGGCTGGGGGCATGAGGATTGGGGAGATGTTTCTCATTGGGTACAAAGTTTTAATAACTATGTGAGATAAATAAGTCCTAACATTGACAATACTGTATTGCATACAATACTAGTATGAGATAATGGATATGTTAACTATCTTGACCGTGGGGTGATCATTTATACATATATCAATACATCAAGTTGTACACCTGAAATATATATGATTTCTATTTGTCAATTATATACCAATAAAGCTGAAAACAAATATAAATCACCTTTTCTAACATCAGTCCTACAAACCTCAAAGCCTACCATCCACCTACAAAGACTGCAAATGTGTGATGATTTGAGGGTCTAAAGTTCTGTGATGATACCCACGTTTTATGCTGGCAGAAAATAAAGAAAGAGATCTGAGGGGTTAGTGTGAAATAAAAGGAATACTTTCTCGATAAAGAACACAGTGCCAAAGTGAAATTACATTGTTTAGAGGGCTTCAGAAACAGAAAAGGAAATGTAAACTATGTTCACCCCTCACCCCAACACCCCACTGGACCTAGTGCCTCTGTTCCTAAGAGGGTACTTCAAAAAGTTCATGGATAAATAGAATTAAAAGATAATACAAATCTTTCCATGAACTTTTTGAAGTACCCCTGTATTTGGAAGGTCAATATGGGCTTCTGGGGAGTCCCACGAAGCAACTAAACGTGGAAGCAAACAGATAAGCATGCACAAGTGATACGTATCCTTCTGAGACTTTAAATAGATTCGCTTAGGGTCCATGATACTAAAAGGTAAAAACATAAAGGCTTATGGAATTGCTATTTGAACGAAGGTGATACAAAGTGGCCACGCAGGATACTACGTGAAGGGGGAAATTCTATGCTGGGGTATACGTGGTTGCATATAGGATAGCCCTATGGCATCCCCAAAGTGATTTAAGCATGAATTTTCTTTTGGGGTTGCACCCTTGTTTTCAGACTCCTACATCTTTAAGTCTGGCCTTCCCAGCCCACTGGGCAACACAACCATGACACTTAAGCATATTTTATCACTTTTCCTCTGCTTATTCAGGTAGCCTGGGACCCATGCCCACCTTACTTCCTAAAATTTCAGCCAAGCAACTACAACTTCCTCTGAAGACACTCTCTCTGTCGCATACTTCATTGGTGGTCATCTTTCCTCGATTCCTTACTGGGCCTCGCCTTCCCTATTCTTTAAGAATCCTCAGTCCTTTCCTGTGGCTGGCCTATTAGGCCTTCCCTGTAGCACTCGACAGGTCTCTTTCTCCCCCTTCTGGTTTTTCAAACACGATACACTTTTTCCCAAATCCTCTACCTAAATAGGGCTAAGACAGAATAAAGTTTTTAGTCTCAGTTTCATTCTCCAAGCCCAGTGGGAACAATCTATAGCCCAAAAAAGTGAGGAAAAAAGAAAAAAAAAAAAAACCATTATGCCAGAAAAAGTCACAGAAACCAGATTGTTAATCAAGAGCATATCCTCAAATTGACAGATTTAGTTTCACATAACTATGCCTCTGTCTCCTCAGAAAGGCACTAACTAGAAGGTTATGAACATAGAAGACTACATGCAAAAAACCTGCCGTAGTGTTTGACTCACAGTAAGCACTGAATGTTAACTCATATTATTAAACTGAGGCTCTTTCTGCTAGACAGTTAACATTTATCAAGTATTTTTAATGCATTAACACCATGTGATTTATATGCACCGTCACGTTTAATTGTCATAGGGATCTTTTAAGGTAGGAACAATTTTTCCTATTTTTAGATAAGGGAAACTGAGGCTCAGTGTTAGCTACCTTGGTTAAGTTCTCCAATGTCTTCAAAGGCACAGCCAACATTCAAAATCAGATCAACTTAATTCTAGAGTGCATGACCTTAAAGCTACATTTCTTCCTCTTGATAATGGAAAGTCTCTGAGCCTCATTTTCTTCTCAGAAAAAAGGAAAACAACTCCCTCATGGGACCATGAGAAGATGGGACAGAGAGCTGCATGTTCAGTGCCTGCAATGTACCAAGTACTTGATCGGTGGTAGCTATTATTGTCTTCCTCCCTCTTAGATCAGACACCTTCTTTCTTCCTTCCTAACATCACAGCGTTGGTCTGATATCCCATTTGTTTCATTTTTACCCTTTTCCCCCTTAAAAGAAACCGGATGGGGAAAGGCAGCAGACGGCAGCCCCCAGCTCAGGGAAGGCGATAATTTTAGAAGAGAATCCCCTGGCAGAAGTAAGCCGGGGGAGGGAACAGAGCTATGAAATTCAACCTGATGCCCTCATTCAAGGGCAGGGATGGGAAGGACATGAAATCCAGCTTCCAGACAGATGCTGCTCTGTAATTCCCAAACATACCACACCTCTGAAAAGCTTTCCTATCCTGAAAATGGATACTTATCTTACTCATGCAATTCTAGTAATTTCTCAACCTCTCCTAGAGTTTGTTTCTCAACCTCTCCCTTCCTTGACACAATCCCAGTTTTTTCTTGCAGGACAACCAACCAGTTTCAGTTCACTTCATGTGCTTTTGCCCCCAGTGTTCTTCTGCACCAAATTCCTTTATCTGGTGATGTGTTTCAGCAACTCAATCCACTTTTGCTCTTCTTAGACAGCTACCCTCTGTACCCCTCAACTTTTCCCAGGTTCCACAGCTGTTTCCTACCAAAATGCTCCCATAGAATTTCCCATTTCTTCTCCATCACTCATCTGCACCCGCACACTTGCGTCTTTATGCAGATGTGTTACAGTGCACCCTATTCCCCAATGTATAAATGGTTCATTGCTTAGATCTCTATGCCCTAGAATTCTCTTAAAACTTATGACCACCCTAAGAAACTTTAAATGCAAGTCGTACCACGTGAGAAATGAAATTCCAGTCCTGTTACTTCAGCTTCTGTCCCATAATCTAAATAACCCGGAATGAACACTGCTTGCTAATGACTCTTCCATCACATCTGACTGAGAGAAATCCCAGGACTATGTCAACTGAGATGGGCCCACACATGTACATATAAAAAGGATCACAGCAGCAAAACATTATGGGGTTCTCAGCTCTAGACAAGCCTTCTTTTCTTTTTTTTTTTTTTGTCTTTTTTCCGTGTCCAGCAACGGATCGCAACCCTCAGTGTTGCCCCCGTACCGGACCGGGGACCGGCAACGGGATTGCAACACTCGGTGTTGCTCCCGCGCCTCGCTCAGCCAGTGAGCGGGAACCGGTCTGTATGTGGGATCCGAACCCTCGGGCGGGAGCGCCGCCGCACTTCCCAAGCGGCGCACTATCCAGTGCGCCACCGGGCCAGCCCTAGACAAGCCTTCTGAGGCGGGGAGGAATGCTGCAGTGTGAGGGGCTGAGGAAATGAAACTAGGTGGGCTTCAGAAGACCGAGTATCTACAGAAACAGAGACATCAGGCACACACCAGTAATAAATATGACCATTTATTTGGCACCTGATGGCAATACAAAATCCTGGCAGTGGGAAGTGGAAAGGTTTTATCACTCAAATACTTCCATACTCTACTGACCCAAAGGCAAGACTTGGCAGCAAGTCTTCAAACCACCTGGCTCCCAGAACAAATATTTATTGAGCACCTTGACTACTACGGGCCTAGCATACTGCCAGAAACCATGGGAGATGTGAAAGAAGTTGTCTCATGCGTGATGTGTCTTCAAGGAGCTAAAAATACCAGTGGGTAAAAACAAAACACATAGAAAAACAGAGTACAAATACTTAACTGTGTATATTGTCAATAGGGAAATTTTGTTAAAAAGTAAGATTCTAGCTAGGGCTGACTTGCTTTGCTTCCTTCTTTCCTTCCTTCAACAAACATTTATTGAAGACCTATTATGTGTCAGGGATTGGGTACATACTACTGAATAAAAAGAGAAAAGGTTTCTGCTCTCTGCCTTACAGCCTAGGTAGGGGAGAGAGAAATAAATGAGTAAAGCAAGGAAACATAATTATAAATTGCGGAAAGTGCAATGAAGAAACTAAACAGGATGTAGTAATAAAGGAACACAAGAGAAGACTGTTTATAGAGACAGAATGGCCTGGGCAGGCCTCCACGAGAAGGTGGCATTTGACCAATGCTTGAAGAAGAAAGGTGCCACTCAAGCCAAGACTGGTGGGGGGAGAGTTCAGAAGGCCCAGGAAGTAGGCAGGAAAGAGGCCCAAAATGTTTGGGAAACTGAAAGGTCACCGGT
>NW_007746249.1:0-13709 GCF_000696425.1 Galeopterus variegatus | reverse complement strand
AAAAAAAAAAAAAAGTTGAGATTATATATCATCATGGGTCCACAGATTTTCCCCCACGAAAGGGGATTTTTTACTGTCCTCTGCTTTTATGGAAATACCGTCCTCATGGGGGCTTGAGCTTCATTGAAGCTCACTGAAGACTGTGGGAGAAACTTCTTTGTGCCTCTCACGACGTAAGCTGTGGACATGGATTCAAAATCTCACCTTCAGCAGAGGGACGAAAGCACTAAGGAATATCAGAACATGGCTGGGCATCGTTTCAGACTACGAGTAAGGGGGAGTGAAACTCTTTGACTGGTCCAAGGCTCTTGATACTTTTTTCGTTATGATCAAAACATCAAAGCACATACTCTTGCCCAAAGGGGAAAAATCTCTAATTTGATAGATTTGTATATTAATAGTAATAATGAGGATGCATCTAATTCCAGAGAACCAAAGGTTACCCTTTGCTATGGCCTAGTGTTTAAACACCAAAGCTTTGGCAACAAGCAGCTCAAGGTTGAACCCCAACTCTGCCCTTCGCTGTCTTTATAATTTGGGGTAGGTCATTTACTTCTTTGAAAGTCAATGTTTTTTATCTACGAAATAGGGATAATAATAAGACCTATCTCATAGTGTTGTTATGAGGATTAAATGAGAGAGTTTGGTAGAGTGCTTAGTACAGGGTAAAAATTTTTCTCACTCCCCTATATGTCTACAAGGGCAAGACTCTGTCTTTACTGTTTATCATTGTAATCCAGCACAGACGCTGGCACATGGTTACTTCAAACTTTTGAAATAAGGAAAATAAAAAAGGAAGGTAGAGAGGAATAAAGAGAAAAAAAAGAAGGAAGGACAGACTTTGGAAGATAAAGGAACTAATTCTAAGGCCAAGAATGAGAAGTGTTCAGAAACCATATGGGGCTTAGACTATACTACAGTAGCAAATAATATATGTATAAACTTTTCTCTTGCTCACAAAAGGTCCCTTGCAGTTCCAAACAGTGAGTCAGGGATCCATCCAGATTCCCTCTGGTGGTGCTGGCCTCTCAGTATGTGTCTTGCAGGGTAACTGTGACAGGAGAAAAGAGAGCTGCAGAACTGTGCTTCAACAAGTGACATATGTCACTTCTACTCAGGTGCCAGAACCCACCACATGAGCTACCCAACTGTAAGCAGATGGGAAATGGAGAGTACCATGTTGCAAGGGAGGAGAGGAGAATCAGACACAGGGAGCACTAGTCTACCACATCGCCTGTCCTGGTACCAAGGTATAAGGAAAGGCAGTTGGCAAAGGCTGTACAGGAAAACGTACTCTGAAAAGAATCAACAAAAATAAACATGTTAAATGATCTTGATTTTTTAGTTGTTTCTTCATAATATCGTGGGCTTTTCACTTAGTGTCTGGTATGTTCAGTATGTTCAGGTACACAGGACAGCTCTCCATGAAGTACAGTATAGTGTGAATTAAGTTAAACATTTAGCTCTCTCTCTCTCTCTCTCTCTCTCACACACACACACACACACACACACACACTCCCACACAGACCCATACAACACAGTCATTTCCTCTTTCTTTGGTTAGACAGAACTCCTGTCCACCCACATTAACATAGACCCTAGGGAGAGAAAGAGATGCAATTCTTGATATCTAACATTCATTGAGAAGCGTCAGGAGACATCAGGGATGGTCGTATCTCTGACATGTTAACTGCCCTGAAAAAATCCTTCATTCCACTGGATAAACAAAGTGTGGTGGCAACTTTGACCTTGAACTCCCAATTGACTTGAACCAGGTCTGTACATTTAGGACAATTAAATTATGGCAGAGTATATTCCTTTGGGTGAAAGGAATTAAGTCACTGAAATTTGTCAGTATCCAAATCTGGCCAGATTTTTGAACTAGAACTAGTTCTTTTTTTCAGTCATACATTTCTGAGCAGCCTATCAGAATTTTTAATGCCTTAGAATTAATGTACTGTAGTCTGGCACCATGCAAAGTGTTTCAGCTAGCTTCACCGTGGTGAAAACACAACTTCCAAAATCTCTGTGACTTACAACACTGCACATTGGCAGCTGCAGTCAGCTGTTGTGGCTTTATTCAATCTTCTCTTTCCAGGACTCAAATTAGGGTTAGGCTTATGTTTCAGATTAGGAGCAGCTCCTTTTTGAGACATGCCACTCTCACAGCACAGAGAAGAGAGTACAGGTGCTGATAGAAAAACACAATGCCTCTTACATCTTCCACTCAGATGTAGCATGAATCATGTCTTCTCAGATGCCATTGGCCAAAGTCAGTCACATGGCCAGGAATAGAGAAGTATACTCCCCTCCCACATGACAAACTGCAAGGCACATGGCCACAGGTGGAGAGAGATAATGTTCTTGTAGGAAGAGGAATGAATATTTGAGAATACGATCTACCACAGTAAGTAACCAATACTGAATCTTTCTCATTTTAATATCCCTAGGGCCTAGCACAGGTGTCCAATGAATATTTATTAAATCACATTGAATATTCATTGTATTAAATGAATATATCATTTCAGCGTAAGTCAGTCATCTGAAAGAAAGAGTATTTTATCATTATATCTTTCACCTCTATTATCATTAAATGATATTTTTTAATTAGCCATGTATACCTAGTACTTAAGCATTCTACAGGTAACAATAAATTTATCGATTACTTTCAGTAGTTTAACAATCTGAAAGAGAAAAATAATAGGAAATAATTCTAAAAAAGACATTAGCATACATGTTTATTTATAAACATACACACTCACAACTTCCTTTTTGAAAATACTGTTGATAATGCCAATCAATCCCTGAAAAAAGTAGAACTTGTTTTTCTGAAACCTGTCTCTGAGATTTAAAATTGTATTTCTTCTACTAGAAACACTTTTGGGGGAAACACCAGAAATAATGGGTGAAGATATGAGTGATTCCCTTTCCATTATGAACTCAAAAATTTGAAATTATCTTGAATTTGTTGATTTTTAAGGCAGTCACTGAAACAGTTACAAGGTTGAAGTACAAAATAAAGATTGTGTGTTCAGTCTGGATAAACCCAAAATATTATAAGTTTGGGATATATTTGGACAAGGGTTGGTTATGCTGCTTTTGGATAGGAGTTCAGGCAAAATGAAATTCTGAGAGTCTGCCAGCCCCCTCTTAGGAATCTGGGTATAGAGGCTACGCTACAGTACCCTTCACTATCACAGAAATCACTCATTTTAATTTGCATCCATTTCAGGAGTTGGTCACGGGCAAATTCACACATCCAGAAACTGGCTTTTCCTCAAAGATACCAATATGCTACACATTATATTACAAGAATCAGGACTAATACCTTTATCCTGTAAAACAATGCAGTCCCCTCCTAATTGCAACTGGAAATTGTACCAAAGTTATCATTTGTGTTCAGTGAGTTTGTGAATTAATTCATTATGTTGTTAAAATCCCAGCGTCTCTTATCACCTGCCACTTTGAAGACTCTGGTTGCATTAACAGTGCTGGCCCGTCAGCTGCCAACTGTATGAGCTGGCAGCAGCTAAGAAGTGAATCCTTGAGCTGAGAAATTCCACCTAAGGGAGGAGACACAGCTTTGACTTGCAAACAGGGCCCAGGAACCCAGCAGAGCTATCTGGAGAACCACCTGAATCATCGATCCACAGAACCATCACGAAAGTCAATGTCTCCTCCAGCACAGATCAGAGTCAGGCTTAGATAAAATGCTGTCGGTAACGATAGCCCTATTCTCTGGCTGCGGACAAGGCGAAGGGATCAGTTATGCCTTACTTTGAGGAAACCTTGTGCAAACACTAACCTGAAAATAGCAGTCAGAAAAGCCAAGCAAGCCCCTTGTTTTGAAATCCCTTTTTAAATATATGTGACTTATGCATTTAAAGTTCAATGTTACCTTTGAGGAAATAAGCCAGTATCACTGATTAAAAGAATATTTATTTTCTACAGTGCCACTATAAGCCTCATACATTTGCCTGGCTGCCAAACCCTAATTAATTTGCTACTGTGCACTGTCTGTCCCAAGATTTTCACGGAGCCACACTAGTATTTCTCATTAAAATGAATCCTGAAGGCACTTTGTTATTGTTTAGTCTCAGAGAAATATTGACAGTGGTTTTCTTTTTTCCTCCCTCAACATCATTGTTTTATAAATACGAAACACAAAAGAATTTTGGGCACACCTTTGAAGTATTCCTTATCAATAATTCATTCGAAATCACAAAGGAGCAAAATAGCTGGGTGGTCGAAACTGCAGCAGTGTCAGGGAAATCACATCTGCTTTTAAATCATCACATTACTGAGGTAAAGCTTCACTGAAGGAGCAGTAACATCCACAAGTCTGTGGGTTTCTCTTTGTGCTCAATTCAGCTGCGCCTTTTAACTCAGCCTTAGGGGGTTGTTTCACCAGCATTCCAGGTGACAGCACTGGGGTGTGGGCACTCTCGCCTCCGGTTTTGTTTACTAAGATGCCTCCTGGAAGAGCAGAGCACCTGTGTACGGTTCTACCTTTGCCTCATATCGTGGATGATTCTCTCTTAACACTGGGATTTAGTTTGCCTTATTTTTATACTATGCCCACCAGAAATGAATGATCCCTACTCTCTGATATTCAAAGCAGAGCCAACTCTATTGCCACTACTAAATAAATGTTAAAACAATAAAAATTCTATCATTCCTGACATGAGGAATATCTATGAAAGAAAAGAAGACTAAAACTGAAACCTATTACACATTTGCCAAAGATATCCTCTACAGAACTCAGATGCAAAAGTCAGGCCCTACATTTTACTTTTAGTGTCAGATGAAAAAGCCATGCTATTTAATTCTTCCAACCATAGGTTAAAAAAAAACAGCCATTAGCTCTTTTGTTAAAGTATTATTCTACTCCTTCATTGATTTGAAAGTTCATAATGCCAGTGGTTTTCTATGTTACGGAAAAACCTTACTCCTGAAGTCTGAACTCATGGTAAAATGTTACAAGAAGTGTGTATAACAAACTGGGACATATTTTCTTGAGATTATTAGACAACTTAGAGCTAATGTTATTTTAGAAAATACAAAAAGGGAGGGCCAGCCCGGTGGCGCACTGGAGAGTGCACCGCTTGGGAGCACAGCGGCGCTCCCGCCGAGGGTTCAGATCCCATATGGTGACCGGTTCCTGCTCACTGGCTGAGCATGGCACGGGCGCAACACTGAGGGTTGCGATCCCATTGCCGGTCCCCGGTACAGGCGCGACACTGAGGGTTGCGATCCCGTTACCAGCCAGTAAAAAAGACAAAAAGGAAAAAAAAAAAAGAAAACACAAAAAGGGAAATAAAAATGTTGAGTAAGGAATCCTGCTTGTAAACTTATACCTGAATAGTTATCTCTTGGCACATACAGAAATCCATTTAAACTTCCTCTGGGGATTACATGAACATATTTCAGTATGTCTACTCATGACTCAAAAGCGATAATATCTTATTTAACCTGAAAGAAATCTTCAATATCATTTTAACCTCTCATCTGCAACAAAACATAAATTGTGCAAACTTAGTTATTGAATAAAAAACACCAATCATATTCTCATAATTTGCTTTCTTGCCCTCCACAAAATCTCTTTCAGGTTTTTCCTTTTGACTTCTTAGCAGCAGTCACAACTTTCTAGCTCATTTTATTTAACTTGATTGGTTAACAAATTTTTTGAAAACTATTAGAAAGTAGCTATCCAAGAAAACTAAAGCCAGGTTGACTTTTCACAACTAAAAGCATGAATGAAATCTCAACTCCTTAATTGTTTATTTAATTCTGGGTTCTCAGCAATGGCAGGTGGTACTTGAGGTGTATCTAATAGTAGGTTTAATAAAAACAGGGTTTTACTCTTTTTCATCGTGTATAGAAAAAAAAATCAAAGGTTTTACAAACTGAGACACATGAGTGATTAAAACTTGTATTACATTAATTCAAGAATAAGAGACATAAATAAGTGGTAATCAATCGTCAAGGGTCTACAAAGTAAACTAAGCCAAATACACCTCATTATTCTTCTGATGAAGTATTAGTCTGGCATAGAAAAGTATATATTGATAGAATTCGCTCACAATATGCTCAAAGATAATAATAATAATAATAATAATAGCTATCATTCACTGAATAATTACTGTAAATCCAGAACTATTCTAGAGGTGATTATATATATAATATATAATATTTTTTAAAATATATAGATAAATATTTATTTTAAATTTTATTTTTTATTTGGTGGCTGGCCAGTAAGGAGAACTAAACTCAAGATCGTGGGGTTATAAGGCTGTGTGCTAGCCAACTGAGCTAACTGACCAGCCCTATTTATTTAAAATTTATTTAAATAAGTTTTATATATAAATAAATATTTGTATATTTATATATAATATATATTTTTATATATAAATAAATATATTTTTAATATGTATATATAAAATCTCTAGAATATTTCTAGACTTACAGTAATTATTCAGTGAATGCTAGCTATTATTATTATCTATATATATACAAACACATATTATTTATTATATAAATATAATATGTATTTCACATATATCTATGTAAAATCTCAATCTTTACAACAATCCTTTGAGATTGGTATTATTATCCCCATCTTTCAATGAAGGAAACCAAGGGTCAAAAATGCTTTATAACTTACCCATAGCCAAAGTAGCAGGGCCAAGATTTGAGCCACTGCCTGCCTGACTTGAGACCTGTGTCCTTAACCATATTTAGACAATAGGATTGTCAGAAATCTTAATACAGTAGTTGATTGAACCACCACATCCAAAGAAAATGATTAGATGTTATCAGTCAGTGTACTCCCAGACAGAGGTCTCCTGCACACAGATTTTCACACTTGATCCTACTTGGTTTAACTTTCTTTTTAATCACCAACTTTTTAAAGATCTACTTTTCAAATTTAAATATAACACAATCTGGAAAGAATAGTTAGCAAATATATTAGGTTATTAAATCTGTTTTGGCAAAGAGCTCAACACACAGGAATTATAAACCCAAATGAGATACATTTGATACAAACAACCATAAATAGGATGACCAGTTCTAATCTTGGCAACAGTAAGGAAAAAAGTCCTACGGATTTTAGTTGACCACAGATAAGACGATAATGCAGCTGTCAGGTTAACAATGAAGTGCACTATCCAGATAAAGGAAAACATTGTACTTTGTAACAGTCAGGTAATATCTACAATACGAAAGGTCTCTAGGACATCAGACAGCTTGTGAGGGTATGGAGAGGGAGGCTCTTGCAGTTTTCAGACAGGTTAGGGACAATATCAGGTTCATCTGGGGAACTTTTCTGAAATTACATAGGCCTGGGCTCCTTTCTGATAGCTCCCACTCAACCGTGGATGGCCCCGTACCTGTCTGATATGGTAGATCTGTTCAGAACCTTCAGCTGACATATTTTGAAAATGCTTCCTCAGTGATTCTAGCACATTTCTGCACACCTTGCATCTTACACCACCCCCCAACCTTTTTCCAATATCCCAAATAAAAGCCATTTATCTGCATATAAAAGGCTACAAAATAGAAATAGACACTAAAAATTACATGGTAGGAGAAAAACATCAATATATCTTTTGCATATAGTGGCCAGGGTTGAGCAACACATAAGCTTAAATATCCTGGCATCAAAATAAAAAGTGAGAAACCAGAGTTTAAAGTAGACATGGTAGTAAGATGGTTAAAAGCTAAGATTTTAGAGCTGTTTCTGTGTTGTTTTTCTACCAGTTTTTGACCTTGGTCAGCTTAGGGACCTTGGTAACCTTAGCCTCTCTAAGCCTCTGGTTTCTCATCTGCAAAAGGGGAGAGAAATTTTTCCTCAACTTGAATCTCAGCTCCACTGTTTCTAGCTATGCAACCCAGGGTAGATGCTCAGCTTCTCTGTCTTACTTTCCTCTACTGCAAAATGATACAACAATAGCATCTACTACATAGGGCTATAGAGGGAATGAGTTAATATATGCAAAACATTTAAACAATGCATTGACCTTCAAGAAATCTTAGCTATTATTTATACTCTCTTCACAATGGAAATTATATAACCTGCCCTATCTATTTTACAGGACTCTTGTACCTGTGATGAATAAAGAATCATTCTAAAAACTGAAACTCCAGCTGAATATTAACTAGTATTTTTACTTTTATCAGCCAGGAGTCCACAAAGCATTGGTATGAACTTAAACTTAGAATTTAATGATATTTTTAGTTATGTGTAGTTAGATCATTTACCTGGCATATTTAGGGACTCACAATGAATCCCAAAATATATTGCTAAGAATTTTGCATACATAGTATAAATATATACTAGAGCATTCACATTTGCAGGAGACTTCAGGAAGAATACAAAGTTGTAAATTTCAAAACAACTTTTTTATTGAATTTCATTTTCAGGATTCCAATGGAGGAAGCAAACATTTGTTTTTGTTTTTGTTTTCCCAGTCAGACTGGAATTGTTTTTAATTGACTTTACTTGCTAATTTTAGAAGAAAGATATCATTGGTTCAGAGATAATAGCAGCTCTGAATGTGATTCTCAAAATCACCACCAGCCAGCAGAAATCACTAGCTCGCCACCGCCAGCTGAGTCAGTCACTTTTCAAAATGTGGCTTCAAGTTGTATTTTTTAAAGTTGATCTCACTATTTTTGAACTTTTGAGATAAATTTCTCTGTATCTACTATTTAACAAACAGTATTTTGAATTCATGTTTGAATGCCTGTTAGCATTTCAACAACAAATTGACTACGTCAGTTTTTTTGTTCGGTTTGCTTACTTGTTTCACATACACAGCTTAAAGCTGAAATTCCACTGATGGTAACTAAAATGCGTGGGGCTAATATTATCAAATTATTGTATCTTTTGAATGGCTTTTTAAACTTAGCAAAAGAAAGTCTTGTACCGAAAGCATCTTTAAAAGGTTTTTTTTTTTCATATTTTTATCATAGTACCCAACCAATAAGAAGTCATGCTGCCTCAAAATGTATTGGATTTACTGAACTGTGTCTTCAAAGAAAAGGTTGTTTTAGAACGAAAAGGAACTAGCTTTTCTTTTTTTCTGATCAGAAGATTATCTAGTTTGAAGTGAACTGTTAACTCAAAATAAATGAGAAGCAGCAATAGAAGCTAAGTGAAAACCCAGGAGACAATGCTTGCTTTGAACTGAGAGTGGAGGCGGCATTACACAATGTGTAAATGTCTGGCAGGACCATCAGACGTGGGTCTTCTTCAGCACTGCAAAGCATGGTAAATCCACAGCCTATTTGATAGCCATCAAAGCCTCCAAAAAGGATATTTGTTTTCAAATGCCGTGAGGTGTTGATGATGCCCTTAATTTCACAGAGAGAAAAAATAAATAAATACTATGAAATAAAACTTTTGTTGTTTTTCCATTGTACAAGTGCAGTTACATTTCTCACAATCACCTCCTAGTAGATAAAAAATAATAATAATAATAATCAACTGGTTATTGGGAAACAAAATAGGTATATAAAGGATATTCCTAACAAAGACCTCTCAAATGCACAATTTAAAGCAAAGAGGAATCAAAAAACAAAAGGCTCATAAAGACTTTTTTAACCACAGAAGGTAGAGATTCAGCATATTTGGTCTACTTTTAAAACAGTGTTCACATAGTTACTCTAGGATAATCTATCTGCAAGAAAATGAAAGTTTAGACTATCTTAGATTGAAGATGGATTGTGCTATTCGCATTTGCCAGTCCTTTAACCACCAAAAGAAACAGTCTAGTTATTCCTGAAAAGGAAGAATAAAGGAGAAAAAGTCACAGCTACTCCAAACCTGTGTCTACTTCATCACAACAGCCAATCCAAGAGCCTTCTACACTGCTGAAGTCATCCCCAGGAGTTAGATCGTGTGGAATTACAACAAAAAAAAAAGTCTTTAAAAATGTCTTTCTTTTATATATAAAGGCAAAATGCCCATTGAAAAAAAGAATCCTATGGCTCCATTCCCCCACCCCCAAAAAAGGTAGTACCCTGAATGCAGGAAATACCCACTCCAAAGCTTAAAGGAGAATAACTTTAAAATTTTCCCCAAGTAACTTTTCAAAGAAAGAGGAAAGCTAGCATTGCCATATACACTTCCCAGTAAACAAGAGAATAATCTTTCTGCTTAAAGTAAAAATACTCTGTGATTGAGCCCAATTTAAACTTGGACTTCGAACAACATTTTTGCTCCAAGAAATAATATGTTAAAGAATGGAAAGAATGCCAATTTGACATCAGCATTTAATTCTTATTATCAAAATTATAATCGTAGAAGTGAGGGCTTCTAAAATTAGGACCCAAAATAACAACTGAGCTGAACTCATCTTCAAAGGCAGTACTAACCATTTAATTAGGCTATTTCTGCAAGGAAAGAGCTGGTAAATCAACGTAATCTAGTAAGCATTTGGCCAGGGCAAAGGAAGAGTGATCACAATTGGTTGCCATGTGTTTACTCTTCAGGCCTTTCATTGGGCAAGTTCCACTAACAAACAATACAATCAAAGAGGAAGGAGCAGAGAGAGTTGTTTTTTAATGGAAGAATTCTGGCTTCAAGACACTATTTTATGTTTTGAAGATATATAAACCTTCTTTGGAAACTCTTCCTAACTGTATGGTTTCAGCTTCATAAGTTTGATAAATGGCTTTTTTTTCCCCTTCCAACCTATTAAACAGAGTGAACGAGATGACCTGAACACTCACAGTTTTAAAGTACAGCACGTGAATCTATGAAAGCAGCTCTTCTGATTTGATTCATTATAGTACAACGAGGGATTGGCTTATATTGCAACAAGAGGAAAGCATCTTTAACTTTAAATAACTCACCTTCTCTGGGTCTCATTTTTATTTTTATAAAACAAAAAAAGTTAGGTTAAATGTTTTCTAACCTTCTTTGTTTATAAGAATTTGGTTCATATATACGTATAAATAAAGACAAAATTATTGTGACACTTATTAAAACAGTAAGGAAGACTTTATTCAAGACTATTGCAATAGGTGTCACGACTATCACAGTAGGAGAAAGAGATCAGGCTCAACTTCATGCAGAGTACAGCAAAGACAACTGGGATTGTACAGCCAAAGAACAGAATGAGGAAATCAGTGGATGGAAAATTATTGAGAGGAGACATTGAGGGGAGGCGGGATTCTTGCTATATCAGTTTCTTGCTGAAGGCAAGCAAGGGTGAAAAGAGATCAAGAGTGAGGATAAGAAAGTTGATGAGATATGGTGAGAGTGGGAAATTCTCCCTAAACTGATGTAGGAGAATTTTTGCTACAACTGGACTATGCAAGCCCAGCAAGGACAGGAGCCAAGGTCAAGACCCAGTAAAGAAGAGGGCTCAGAGGAGCCCGACTCAAGTTTCATCAAGGAGAGCGTCTTTGTCAGTCTTTCCTCTTGTTCATGGAAAGAAGAGACGTTCTTCTTTCCTCTGAACGGTGTAAGTTCCTGTCTTGTTCTTTTGTTCCTTAAGAACGAACTGAACCATCTGCTGAGACTTGGCAGTAGAGGATATTTGCTAGATGATGCAAACTTTCAGGCATTTACTGAGGGGAATTTCTATGAAAATAAAATTCAGAGACAAGGAAAGATTAGTGGCTGGAAAGGACTACAAACCCAGTTTCTGAGTCCAGGGGCAGCCAGTCAAGAAGATTCCTAGTTGTTAGGCTCGAAGGATGGTTAGACAGTTGAGTGAGGCAATCCGACAGATTTCCTGGTTTGCAGTTTGAATGTCTTTGGTGATGGCACAGGCATCAGTGTCACAGTCAGGTTAAACATGGAAGGGCACAACTTCGGCTTGCAGGACATTTTTAAATAGTCACAAAAGGATCTGGGCAGTCAGGTTTTAGCTCTGACATAGTCCACTTCCTATATCTCTGAGACCACCCTTTTTGTAGAAGACAAAGCACTCTGGCCTGTAGTTGATTGTAAACACTGTCAGGAAAGCATCAACCTAAACAATAACTATCTATGGCAACGAAAGACTTAAAATGGCCATGGTGAAAGATCTGATGAGAGTTATTTTGGCAAGGTAATTTGGTTATTTCTGTAACATACAACATTTTAAAATAATAACTGACATTATGACTAATAACATTATACCAAACATATCATAGACAGTGAGGGTATTGAAAAATTTCCAAGAACGATACAATTTCTAAAATATTTGTATTAACATTTACCAATATGAATATAACCTAAGGAAGAGTAAGAATCTCTTCTCATTTGACAATGCTTCCCATACAATTTAATATATCCAATAAACAGTTTTTTAACGTTTTTCTTTTTACAAGGTGAACAATTTTTCTGAGATTCTCTAGGGGCCCTAAGAAATCTCAAATCATTTTGAGATCAAGATTTTATTTAGGATTTCACTTGGGGAAGACAGTATATCAAAAATGTCAGGAGGTTTAAACACTTGAGTAGCATTCTAGGTCTCTATGAAACAATACTTAGTGACCAACCTTAACCAAAGTGACAATAAATGACTTCAAAAGTAACTATCAGAGATTAAAATCTTAGCTTTTTTAAAAGCGAGAATTGTTTCTCTTGTCACAGACATGATAAAGGCTAACAAACAGCACAGGAAATTATGATAAGACACAAAATCTTTGTATACTAGGTAGATTACTCAAAAGGTAAAAAAAAGAAAAAAGAAAAAAAAAACACCTTTACAATATCTTATTAAGAGCATATTGATAATCCAAGAAAACTTTGTCCAAAGAAAAAAAACTTAAAAATAAATCTCTCCAATCTTAGTCAGTTTGACCACATTAGATAAGATTCCTTTTCCATAAATCTTCTACAACTTTTTATATCCATTCAGTTTTTGTCCTATATTTTTCTTTCTTTCTTTCTTTCTTTTTTTTTTTTTGAGAGTTTTGTTTGCCCAGATATGTAATCTTATGAAGGATGTGGACTAAATTTCAGACAAGGGACCTTTTGGAAAGACCAGGTGGTTGTCTGGGTGTTTCCAAAGCCCATCTGAGTGGATAAAATACCTAGCCTGTTTCAAATTAACCTTTTCAGCTTTGGGTGATTGCTTCTGAGGGCCCCTGAGTCCCTTGAGAGTCTTCTATGGGGGCAGGGGACTTAAAGTTTAAATGACTGTAAGGAGCTGAGTGGCTGGAATGAGAAAAGAGAAGTCTGGAAGGGGTGCACAGAGGAATGAGGATGTGAGAGTTTGAAGAGGGCATATCAAAGGATTCAAGGGAGCTAAAGGGAAGATCAAAGGTGGGAAAGGAGTAAGAGAGAAGAATAGAAGAGGTTTTAGGTGAGCCAGTGTGGGTAGATCATAAGCTTCCCAAGGAAGTGAATGAAATTCCAAATTATCCTTAGTAAAAGCATGCCAACAAGAAAGGAAGCAGACAGAGTTGGGGAAGAATATAGGCTGAAGGATTCTGAGAAAGCAGGAGAATTTCAGTAGACTAAGTTCCCATGGGAGAAGCAGGATCAAATAGAAAGGACAGAGAGGCCTCACACAGAGTTGGAGAAAAAGTTCCAGCCAAGGAGCCAGGGAGCGAATCCCCACTTGAAACATGGATCCAGAAAGAACTTCAGCCCAGGAAGTACCTTTCAAGCAAAGAAGCTTCTTCAGAGAGTGTACTCAGAAACTTAACAATCAAAATCTGACCTTACTTATTTCAATAGACTATCACTGGGAGCACTGACTCGG
>NW_007746248.1:11891-13715 GCF_000696425.1 Galeopterus variegatus | reverse complement strand
TATTTTAAGAGGAACTGCACATATCAAAATTGCTTTAACACATTTTACAAACCAGAAATCAAATGAAAGCTCAGTGATGTAGAGGAGGTGACATGTGAATTGTGAAAATCAGCATCCCTGTTTATTTCACTCCGCTCTGTATCCTCAAATAGCCTAGCAAATTTTGGACTACAGCAGATATTCAAACACATGTTGTTTAATTAATGCATTTTAGTACTGATATGAAGTTTCAAAAGTAGCCTAACCAGTTTTAAAGATAATTTTTTCTTTACTAATCAANGCTCTCTCTAATCTCCCCCTAGTGACACTTGGCCGAGAGGGGCCAGCCACATCTGCCTTCTTTCTGTTACAACTTATGTTTCATAGGATTCAAGTGACACTCAATGAAAGGTGACATGAAGACAAAAGAACAACTGGTACCTATCCTGCGTTCACCCCACGTGTAGCATCTCAGAGGAATCCTCAAGATACGGTTAAGATGAGTTATTCTTCAAATTTTTCCTTCTTAAATTGAAGAACTGTGAAATTAAATTTTAATAATAGGATATATTTGGTTCAAAAGTTATTTTACACTTACAGGAAAATAAACTTAACGCCCTCAAATAATGGATTGTGACAACGGAAGACTTTCTCAAGGATTCAACCTCAAAAAAAAATGCATTAGTGTTGTGTTTACTCAAATTATTTGATTTAGTTCTACTTTTATGTTTACAAGAAAATACATTCCTTTAAANCACTAAATCATCAAAGGAACCGTTTAGAGAAAGCACTTCAGGGAAGGCTGGGCGAGAAGTGACAAAGTTTGCATGCAGTTTGGAAGCAAAACCGAAATTGATCATTCTTACTCGGGATTAAATCCATTGACGTGCAAGATCCTCATTTGTTTGACGATAGTGCTTTTCCCAGACTCGCCGGCCCCTAGAAACAAACAAAAAGAATGCTGTGATGTGAATCCCGATACCACGGCCACCTCTCACCGCTAACGCCTACCGCAGCACGGAGACTCTCGCGCATACGCCGGGTCCCCGCTGGAGGAGCTCGCCCCGGCCACCGTCGGGCCCCCGCCCCGCACGCCCGCCCTGCCCGGCCCCCTCCGGCCTTACCCAGTAGCAGCAGGCGGTGAGTCGCTTTGTAAGCCAGGCGCTCTTTCTGCAGCTGCTTCTCGATTTTTTTGTTGGCCTCGCGTCGTTCTTTTTCATCGACGCCCTGGTCTTCTGTCGTCTTGCTGGTGCCCAGACACCCCATGCCTGCGCGCTCAGGTGGACTTCAGCACAGCTGGGAGCGCGCGCAGCAGCAGCAGCAGCAGCGAGCTGTGCAGGCGAGCGGATGCCGCGACGGGCTCTCTGCGGGCTGCTGCTGGAAGACACAGCCTGGTCTCTCGCTGTTTTCCGATCAGAACCGGCTTTCTTCTCCCTCCCCCTGCCCACCGCGAGCTCCCAGCTGCAAAGGAAGCTACAATGCTTTTTAAAGGTAATTGGAGAGTCTCATGAACGGAGTCGCGGGGCGAGGGCGCCAGGCTCTGCCCAGACAGCCGCGGTGGCGCTGCGCCCTCGGCTCGACCCGTGTCCCCGTGTCCGCACCCCGCGCCTCGCTCGGCCCCGCCCAGCAGGGACCCCGAGGGGGCGGCGCGCTCGGCCGGGTGCCCGGTCCTTGCCGGAGTGGAACGCGAGCGCGGCGGCACGGAGGGACAGAGCGCGCCACCGGTCCCCGCAGGGCCACTGGAGGCACCTGCTTCGTGCCCCGTTCCGCCTCCGCAGTCGGACACGCGCCCCCTCCCGGGTCCGGGCTCCCCGGGGTAAGGCGGGGGCTTACACGCTGGCCCGC
>NW_007746248.1:9533-9972 GCF_000696425.1 Galeopterus variegatus | reverse complement strand
GGCAGAGGAGGCTTAGAGCTGGTACAGCCTTTCTGTCTTGCCACAAGTCCCCGGGCGGTGACTTCATCTTCCATACACTCTACCCACAGTTCTCATGACATCCACATCTGATCTCCAGCCCAGCTCACTCTGCTGTCCACCACTGTCCCCAAGCACACCACCACCACGATGTCTCAAATTCAACTTGCCAAGGACTGAGCTCATCCCCGGTGCCAGCCCGGCACCTTCCACCTGCTCCTTATTCTCTGTTCTCTCTCTGGAATAAGGGCCCCTGATTTTCCCAACCAGAACCATAGGAGTCATCCCAGAGTCCCCTTTCTTACAAACCCAAAGTTACTGTCACCTGCTGTGTATGTTTCCTACATGTCCACCCTGTGCTTTCCACCCCGTCTGCCACTGCCGTGGTACTAATTCTCAGCTGGATTTCAGCAGTGGCCTC
>NW_007746248.1:7084-7561 GCF_000696425.1 Galeopterus variegatus | reverse complement strand
GGCCGGCCCAAAGATAACTTTTTATATTCAGAATTTAAGAAGGATTATATAAACAGATGTGATGAAAAACATACCACAGCATACCCAGGAAGTTAATCTATCAATACTACAGTAATAATATATGCGCAGTAAAATAGCTTCTCATTGAGTGATTGCTAGCACTGGGCTAGATACTTTCCAGGGCATAATTTATTTAGTACTTGCAATAACCCTAAAAGATAAGAATATTTTCACCATCATTTTATAGAGGCTGGGAGAGGTGAGTAAGGGGGTTGTCTGGGACACACACCCTTGTAGCCTAGCTGCAACATCTACACAATGTACCTACAGTGTGTGCCACAACACACTGCCAGACATTCTAAACCATAGAAGCTCCTTCCTTATACAGGGATGAAACATTTCCTACGAAAAATGCAAAGCCAATTTTAGTCCATTATCAGGTAGGAGCTCAGGATACCTTAAAAAAATTATTTTTAA
>NW_007746248.1:4519-5339 GCF_000696425.1 Galeopterus variegatus | reverse complement strand
AAAAAAAGACTTTTGGAACAGGTACACCAAAAGTTTTAAAGGAAGAGGAACGAAACAGTTTATAAAAGGCGAATAGTCACTAATTCGGTGCGATGACAACTCCAAGGAGCTAGCAGCAGCAGCCACCGGGGCTGCACACAGCTGGGCATTCCTTTTTAGCAGTAGAGAATGCTCCATGACCTAGTTACAATACACTTGAAAAATACTGCGGCAAATTTATTTTACATTTTTTATAAAAAAGCAACGAAAGTTTTTGATTTTACTTTTTGTACATAATACTCTACAGTAAAATATTTTAGAATTTATTGAAATAGTTTATCTTTTTTTCTTACCTGTACAACCAAAGTAATATTAAGTAGCTTCCCGAAGTGCCATCCATAGGAAATACTAACACAGTCTTGTTTAACCCACAGCTTTAAAAACCAAAGTAACAGCAAATCAGTAGAAAAAGTATGTTAAATGTCTCTAACTCCACCCCATGTCCAATACCCAGGTCTGAAATACCCCCCTTAGAATACCCAACTCAGTGTCACAGATAGTTTAATTACTGTATTAAAACATGAGATGGGAAGCCACTGAATACATTAAAACAAAATGACACAAGAAAGTAACCCATAAAGCATAACGGGGCGGGGGGTGTCTGCAAACAGAATGTAACTATCAATGTATTACAGTTCAAAAAAATCTGTGAAAGTCACCAACCTGGGTCAGGCTATGAGGTAAAGATCACCAGCAAGGGCAGGTCTGGGGACACCAGCGTATTTTAAGAGGAACTGCACATATCAAAATTGCTTTAACACATTTTACAAACCAGAAATCA
>NW_007746248.1:2017-2716 GCF_000696425.1 Galeopterus variegatus | reverse complement strand
GACAATGAAAATTCAGTCTCAGAAGTGGGGTGAACCAGAGGAGCCACGGGAAGATACATATTCCTGGTATGGCCATTTTTCTTATGGCGTAACCTTTCCCATGAAGTGTGCAGCATGGTGGCGGTTAAGCAAGAAGGCCAGGTTGTTCTAATCCCTCTTCTACGGTATTCTCACTTTGCTTCTCTGTAAATGGGTGAGGATAGTGGTATTTGCCTCAGAGGGTTGTGGTGAGAATCACATGAATGACATCATCTTCTCACAGTGCCTGGCAAGCAGCATGTTCTCAACAAATTAGTCATTATTATCATCCAATATTAATTTAACAAATACATATCCATTTTATCCCTCTACACGAGACAGTATGTTGATGTTCCTGCAAAGATCCTAATTTTTCTATTAGGCAGACACACAAACAATGAACTATAGTATATTCAACAAAGATGTTTTGAGCACTTACCTACCCTCGGCTGGGTAAAGTGCAAGCTGCAGCCTGGGAACGTAAAGGCGATGAGACCTGCACAATGCAACAAAATGGGATGTTATTCAGCTTTAAAAAGGAAGTTCTGACACATGCTACAACACGGATGATCCTTGAGGACAGTATGCTCAGTGAAATAAGTCAGTCACAAAAGGACAAATACTGTATGATTCCACCTGTATAAGGTGACCAAAGTCATTGAAGTCACAGTCAGAAAGTAG
>NW_007746248.1:0-251 GCF_000696425.1 Galeopterus variegatus | reverse complement strand
TTGATCATCATGACAGACACATTATATGGTCTGAAGGTTGCAAAGGGGCCCTGAAGGGTGGAGTGTCTGATTTCAGAACCTGTATCCTTTCCAGAAGGAATTCCAAGGCCCCTTACAGATTGAAAAAAGTCACACCATTCTCTCTTCCACTAATTTTAAAAGGAAAAGTCAAACAAGCCCACCTCCTTTCCCACTCAGTTAGGCAGATTAATCTGCATATAATGACTGATGAATTAATTGTCTCTTTGCCC
>NW_007746247.1:0-13719 GCF_000696425.1 Galeopterus variegatus | reverse complement strand
TTTGTTTATCTTCTTTTTTGTGTCTGTTCAAATCTTTTGCCCCTTTGAAAATGTGATTTGTTTTCATATTCATAAGTTCTAAGAGTTCTTCATAGTTTCTAGATACAAGTTCTTTGTTAGATATGTTGTTTTTCTCCTATTCTGTGGCTTGCCATTTTGATTTCTGAACAGCACTTAGTTTTTTAATTTTATCGACTGTGCAT
Source organism: Galeopterus variegatus (assembly GCF_000696425.1). Lineage (NCBI taxonomy): Eukaryota > Metazoa > Chordata > Mammalia > Dermoptera > Cynocephalidae > Galeopterus > Galeopterus variegatus. The sequence goes on along the minus strand of NW_007746247.1, from coordinate 13,516 downwards.
TTTTGTGTCCTACTTGCTATTGAGTTTTGAGATGTTTGTGACTCAGTGAGAGCAAGCTGAGACAGAAGTCTAATAGGTATTTCAAACTGAGTGTGTCCAAAGCTTGACTCCTGATTCTCCCCCTCTACCCTCTCTCTAACCTTCTCCTCCAACAGTGTTGGGAAAATAGAATAGCTTGGTCAGGGCCCTCACCTCAGGTCCAGTTGGGTGTGATTTTAGCACATCCATTGTAAGCAAATTCTGTGTGTGTGTGTGTGTGCGCGTGTGTGTGAATTAGTGCACATGCATACTGAAGTATCTTTTTAGTTTTGTTGCTATTCTTGTGTTCTTCAGAGAGAGAGAGAGAGAAGAGTAGTAGTTTCAGTGAAGCAGGCAGTTGGGCGTCTGCCTTGGGTGTCTGCCCTGAGCAGCCATGCTTTCCAACCTATGGCTCTAAGGACCTTCTAGCTAGTTACCTAGCTCATAGACCTGCATGTGAGGGGTCTGGTGACCCAGCCTGGCATGTGAAGGGTTTGTGACCCAGTCTGTGAATGGGCTTGAGGGGTTTGTGAGCTCTAGACCCAGCCCTAGCTCAACTATCGGCCCAGTCAGTGCAGGATTACTGGCAGTTAAAGAGCCCAACGAGTGGTGTGGTCGCCTAGCTTTACAATTGGCATCACAAACAGGATTAAGAGCACTACAGTTGGTGGTGTGAGCAGGATTCTGACATTAGCCTAGCCTTAGTGCCACATTGGCATAGTCGGCAGGATTCTGAGCAGGTATGGGAGCCGAAAGCCCTTGGAAGAAGGAATAAATGTGGCTACTTGTGAATATGCTGTGCCCTATGACCACCTTCCTGTTGACTGAGATCTGGTTGCTGCACACTGTACTGCAAGGCAGCATAGCCCAGGCATTACAACAAAAACCCCTTGGGAAGAGGAGGAAATGTGATTGTTCTTGAGCATGTGGCACCCAGTGGCCACTTTTCTGCCGACCAGAGCCTGGCTGCTGATCACTGTGCTGCAAACTGATCGAGATTTGTGGCAGAAAGCAGAGTTGTTGGAAGCACAGATAAATGTCCTGGAGGACAATGTGCAGCGACTGGCCTCTCACACCAGGGAAGATGACCAACCCAGTGGTGAGTTGGGGAAACCGTGTGTCTCCAGGCACGACCTCTTGTGCATGAGAAATTGAGACAGTAAAGCAGCAGAAACAGGGAGAGGCCCTAGAGGCTGCAACTATGAGGTCTAGGGGTAGATGGTGTAATGTGCTGTAGGGACTATGTATTAAATGCATGTTGCGTTTGTCTGAAGGCAAAAGGCTTGGAGGGTGCCACTTAAACCCAATGGCTGGCCGGGTGCTGTAAAACCTGAGAAAAGAGTGCCACATGCAGATGGGCAGATGACCCGAGGACGGGTGCCACTGCAGAATTTCAAGTATGTTTTTACCTGGTGAAAATGTGGAAAAGTTAGTCTCTGTTACTATGTGCCTGTCTCTGTGGCAGTGGTTGCAGGAGAGCTGCAGATATGCACAAGGCCACTCCTTGATGGACTGGGAGAATGCAGCTGTTTGAACTCTGGGAGAACACTGCAAAAAACTGCCTGAGACTGAATTAGTAGCCAGTGTAAGCCGGGCTGATTGAGGTAATTCAAAAGCCAGAGAAAAATGCAAGGGTGCAGCAGATAAACTGCTAAGGACATTATCTTAGCAGAGAGGAGTTTTAGTGAAGGAGGCAGGTGGGCGTCTGCCTTGCGCATCCACCATGCACAGCCATGCTTTCCAACCTATGGCTCCAAGGACCTTTTGGCCAGTTACCTAGCTCATAGACCTGCGTGTGAGGGGTCTGGGGACCCAATGTGGCATATGAAGGGTTTGTGACCTGGTCTGTGAACATGCTTGAGGGGTCTGTGAACTCCAGACCTAGCTCTAGCTCAACAATTGGCCCAGTCGATGCAGAATTACTGGCAGGTAAAAGAGCCCGACAACTGGCGTGGTCACCTAGCTTTACAATTGGCATCACAAACAGGATAAGTAGCTCTGCAATTGGCTATGTCAACAGGGTTAAAGTCATTAGCCCAAGCTCCACAAACAGTTATTCTCATCTCCAAAAATGCAATACGCTCTTCCAGTTGTCAGGCAAAAAACTTCTTTCACTTCTTCCTGTCCTACTCCATGTGCAATCATCAGCAAATCCTGTTGGAGGGCCCTTCAAAATACATCCAGAACTTGCCCATCTCTTGCCATCTCCGCCACTATCACCCTAGTCCAAGCCACCATGGCCTCTGCCCTGGGTTTTTGCAATCATCTCCTAACTGACCTCCCTGCTTCTGCCTATTATCTATTCTCAACTCAGAAGCTAGAATGATACTTTAAAATTTTAAGTATGATTATGTCTCTCTTCTGCTCAAAATCTTTCCAAGACTTCCTTTATCATTCAGAGTAAAACCCCAAATCCTTATAATAACTCCTAATACCCTCCATGGTCCTCCCCCCCACTCTCTGATATCATCCACGACCACTGTCTTTATCTGTAATACACAGCTAGTGCTGTCCTGACCTTCTTGCCATCCCTTCAATATTCTAAGGAAACACCTTTCTCAAAGCCTTTGCCTCTGATGTTTCTATACATGTAATACTTTCCTCCCATATATTTAGCCCACTAATTCCTTCATTTTTCTCTTATCTCTACCCAAATGTCACTTTGGCATCTAGCACTACATGCCTTATAATTTTTTCCACAGCACTTCCCACTACCTGATTTTTATACGTTTGTTTGATATTTGTTTCTCTTCACCTCTTTTCCCTCTACCCTGCCAAATTTTTAGGATGTAAGTCTCATGAGGGCAGGGATGTTATTTTGTTACTGTTAAATCAATTCAAGAGCATGGTGAGAGAGTATTAACCAGTACATAACAAGCTACTTAATTTTAGAATTTTAAAATCAACATTGTAATTTTTTGATAAACAGAAAAGTTCTAAACATTCTCTACACTTGAAGAATGTGTTTAAAACATCAATGTTCTGGAACAGCCTAAATGTTCAGAAACAGAGGAGGACATCTAAACTCTGGGCTGGCAAGCAGCCATTGCAACTACTGCTTCTGGAATAAGACGTAATGACACATGCAAGTGTTCTAGAGGAAGCTTTATAAGTAGGAAAAAAATGGTGTATGTGATATTGGTAATGGAAAAAATAAAGGCTCAAAAGAAATGAGGGAAAAACCATAATTTTAGAAAGGTTATTATTACTGGCTTTTTTTTTCTTGAATTTTTCACATTTTCTATAAATGTATTTAAAAATAAGCTAGTATATTTCCAGTTTCAGTAATACCATCAATTTTGCTCTTCTATTTAAGAAAGAATAAGGTTTTTTTCTTTTCTTTTTTTCATATCACACAAGCCCCTGGAAGCCTAGATTGGTATGCTTCATTCTGTTCTGTTGAGATTGGTTAATGGATGCAAAATCACAGGTAGACAGCAAAATAAGTTCTAGTGGTCTACAGTATGCTAGGAATCTATAATTAACAAGAACTTATTGTATGTTCTCAGATGGCTAGAAGAGAGGGGCTCAAAGGCTCTCATCACAGAGAAATGACAAAGTTTTGCAATGATGAATATGCTAATTACCCTGATTTGGTCATCACACATTGTATACATGTACTGAAATGTAACTCTGTACCTCATAAATATGTACAATCAATATGTGTCAATTAAAAAATAGACAAATAAGGGGCCGGCCCGGTGGCGCACTGCTACAGTGCGCCGCTTGGGAGTGCGGCGCTCCCGCTGAGGGTTCTGATCCCACGTACAGACCGGCCGCTCACTGGCTGAGCTAGGTGTGGGCGCGACACCGAGGGTTGCGATCCCGTTGCCAGTCCCGGTCCGGTATGGGCGCGACACTGAGGGTTGCGATCTGTTGCCGGTCACGAAAAAAGACAAAAAAAAAAAAAAAAAAGGGGGGGCGGGCGGGGGGGCGCCCTGCTACGGGGCGCCGCTTGGGAGTGCGGCGCTCCCGCTGAGGGTTCTGATCCCACGTACAGACCGGCCGCTCACTGGCTGAGCTAGGTGTGGGCGCGACACCGAGGGTTGCGATCCCGTTGCCAGTCCCGGTCCGGTATGGGCGCGGCACTGGGGGTTGCGATTTTTTGCCGGTCCCAAAAAAAAACAAAAAAAAAAAAAAAAAAAAAAAAAAAAAAAAAGGAAAAATAGACAAATAAATAGAATGACTAATAGTTCATTTACTACTACCCAAGAAGATAAGATAGGTGAGGGTTAACAGCATCACTCCCAGATACTGAAGCTTGAGTTCAAAGGGAAGGATTTAACCCCTCTCCTTTGAGCAGCAGTGACAGAGCCAGGACTAAAACACAGACCAATTTCTCCACCCCAAATCCATATTTCTTCTCCAAGATATGGGAGGAGGAGGGTGCTGAGAGTGAACATGGATTCTGAACTATTTTTTGGAAAGTGTAAGCCCTGCAATTTGTGCCTTGTAGATGTGATATGAGATAAGTCCCCCTTTCTAGATGGTGATGGGTCTCTTCCATTTCCTGGGCCTATTCATTGCCCACCATGGACTTTGCTGCAACTTTACCCATCTCTTCCTTGAGGAAGCAGCCCTATGGAAGCTCTTTCCTCTCTGGCTCCTCTACTCTGATGCCACTAGGACTTATATTCCTCTGGCCATGCATATAGGAAATAAATCGCCATGTACCTATGTGTTTTAGTCTCACTGGTGGGGTGGTGAGTGTCAGTATCCAGCTTAATAACCCTATTCTGGGCTGGCTGGTTAGCTCATTTGGTTAGAGTGCCACTTTGTAACACTAAGGTCAAGAGTTCAGCTCCCCATACTGGCCAGCCACCAAAACAAACAAAAGAACAAAACAAACAAAAATAATTCCATTCCCAGCCCCCCAGATCTCTGCACTTTCCCTCATCCACCCCTGCTGGTACTTCTCAATGGCCTGGGGAAAGCCCCAGAATCACAGAGCTAGGACAAATGCATTTATGCAGAGTGCCCACATTTAGTACCTTTGGAAAAGTCCAAGGACTGATGAAGCAACATTGGTTTGAGGTTAGGAAGGAATTCCTCAGGGTCATGTGGAAGAGAAAGGATTCTAAACCTGGTGACCAGTAGGGAGGCTGGAGCCTCCAGTTATGGAAGGACAGGTTAGTTATGAGTGAGGAAAGCATGGGGAATTAATTTCCATTCTGGTCTTTCCCATGAGGTGAAGACATGGATGGGGGCTGCTGGACATTCAGTTATTATGTTATTTCTCCATTGTAGGGCTTGACAGGTTTGTAGTCCCTGCAGAAGTATCTTTGCTCTCTTTTTGATGGATAATTCCCATGAGGATTAAACATATTTCATGATCTCCCATTCTAACAGATCCTTCTTTAATCCCACTTTGCCTCCAACACCCATCCTATCTTTCTGCTATCACTTGCACCTGAACCTCTCAAGAGTTACCTGTATGTGTTGTTTCAACTCCATTTAATCCACTGAAAGGCTACTCTTGCCATAGGTCATAGAAGAAGAGTCAAGGGATTTTCCAAGGTCATACTCAAAGTTGGGTAGTGCAGGGAGTTGGAATCACTTCTTTTGAAAATTAATTCCTAGTAAAATAGACTGGAGAACAGAAAGGAAGAATAGCTTTGTCAGATTTATTTTCTGCTGGATTCTCTGAATTTCCCACATTTCTAGATAGGTTTTATTTTGTGCTTGGTAAAGTCTGCTGTTTCCCCCCTCATATGTGTGCTTTGGTTCAGTTTGTTTTTCTATTTTTATGCATTCTAATTCCAATGTGTGTTTTTATATACTACTTCCTGGTTTTGTTTCGAAGAGGTGATATGCTGCAGTATATCACTGAGATCGTGAGGTGGTCCATACTCCAGGCTTTGTGCACACACAGCTCCCCTCTAGGAAGTGGAAGGGACATATGTTCATTTCCGGGAGACCCAGCTAATGAAAAAAGGGGAGGTCCAATATTTGTTAGATTGGAGGCTGAAGGAACAGAAATATCAAACTGGCTTAAGGACGAACCAATGACCTCTCAATAAGAGGAATATACAGGTAGCTTGGGCATCAGGCTCCACATCTCTGTGATGCTTTTGCTGCTGCTGTCTTCTGAGTGTTGGTTTCACCCTCAGGTTGATGTCGAGATGGGCTGTAGTAGTTCTAGGCATTGCATTCAGATATAACCATATCCAGAGGAAGAAGGACCATTCCCTTCCATCCTTCCATGGTCTCTTTCTGAGGAGTGAGAAAATTTTTCCTAGAAGCCCCTCCCCACCCCCACCCCCAAGCAGACTTCACAATTTATAACAACAGATAGAATGGATCACATGCCCACTCAGTGTGAAACTGGCAAGTGGACAGGCACCGCCATGACTGCCTTAGACTTTGTAAGTTTTGTTCAGAAGTAAGGAGATGAGGGCCAGAGTAGAAGCAGGTACAACTAACTGTACCTGCTGCAGAGGCCACATCCAGGCCCCATCTCATTGTCTGCATAAGTCGAATGCAAAAGTGAGAGTGGGTCTGTGCTGAGGTTGGTTGGTGGTTGGCTTGAGTGCATCAGGAGGACCTAGCTAGGTTAGAAGTGAAAATAATCCCAATTTCTGCTAATTTAGAATATATACATTTGAAATAGGATGTTACTGGAAGTGATGTGTTTCACTTCTGAATTGTGCCTTTAGGAGGCATAAGCATATGCCCACTCCTTTTCCCTTTTTTTCCTTCCCTTTGATGGTGATGTAAACATGATGGCAAAACCTGGAATAGCCATCTTAACCTGCAAAATGGAAGCTGCATGCCAAGGATGGCAGAATAAGAAGACAGAAGGAAGTAAGGCTTGTAATAACATGGAGCTGCCATATTAATCCTGAAGGGCCCTGCCTTCCACCTAACAGAAATGGATTTGGGACTCAGTCTGGCCATTCAGAACACTATTCTCCTGGCCCAGAACCTGTAACTTCTCTGGACTATGGAGACAGCCGAAATTTAGCTCTGTAATGAGCATCACGGTGGTTACAGAGAAGAAGGTTGCCTAAGCATTAAGCCAACTTAATGAAGAGTCATGAGAGGAAGAAAGAGCCATGAGAGGAAGAAAGGGAGACTTGAGGACAGAGTTTGAACTTTTGACGTTAACTGTGCCTGAAGCGACTTCCTTGGACCTTCCAGTTACAGAAGCCAATAAATTCCTTTTGTGTTTAAGCTAAAAAAAATAAAAATAAAAAAATAAAAAAAAGAATATATAAACCTGAAAACAGCAATGTAAAAATACAAAGTCTTACTTCATGTAAAAATTTTAAAAGTTATCAAAAATTATGTAATTTCAAAGCTGATAGGCAGAGTGAATATTGTAAATCTTGTTTACACTTTTACAATGTGGCTAGCCAATTTAGCTGGTAAACAGAAATACCAACCTGGCTTTTCAGGATTCTCTGAACCATGATGTTGTTTGCATACAATGCAACTCCTGGAAGTGATTTTGATTACTATATGCTAATATTTTAGCATTGAGGTTATTATCATGTAAAATACAAGGGTATTTCAAAAAGTTTGTGGAAAAACAAAATTAAAAGATAATACAAATCTTGTCATGAACTTTTTGAAGATCTTTGTATTTTTACAACCCATAGTAATGCCATTCAAACATTCACAATGAAAAATGTGCCCCCAAATCATTAGCTTTCGAAGGGAAGTTGTACATGATAAGATGCCAAGAAGAAGGGAAAACAACCACTATGAAACACAGCACAGTTAACGTGGGAGAAGGCAGTCTGTGAAATATTTGATGTAATGCTGGGAATTAAAAAAACAGCTTTAAAAGCAAAAAAGTGTTACAACTTGTAAGTGTGCTCTGGGAGTACATCTATCTTATTTTATATTTGTTCCCTTGAGAAAATCATTCTTAAATTATGCAAGTTAGAATTACCCAAGGCCTGGAGAGATACATGCTTTGTATGAAATAAGACCTCCCCACATTTTTATAACCAGAAATAATGCAACTTAAAAAAAAGTCAGTGCTGTTTGGCACTTAAATAAACAAGTTCCAGGTTGTCTTTTTAATAGGAAAAGTGCATTTTTAGATTTCATAATCCATCAGCTTGAATTGCTTAGAAAGTGTTTAGCATAGCCCCATGTGCCAATAGATGTAAAAGAAATGTTTTTGGTGATAAGAATCAGGTAGTTAATATTTCCAAAGCATTTTGCTCAGACGTGAAAAGCTAAATTAATTTCCTTGAAATGTTTTGGAGAGTGCTTAGTTATTAATCTAATTCAACTTCTTACTAATGCAAAAATCACAGGAATGTTACAGTGTAATGGTCAGCTGTCGACATGATTTATGTCATTTATTATTTTTCAAAGGAGAAATGCTTTGCATTTTTTATTTGTATGTGATAACTTTGGCAGAGTGAAATCCCATTTCTAGTTTCCACAGTGTAATAAAAACAAGTTTGACTTTTCACATTCAGCCACATGATTTTTGTGTATAGTTTCAATTTGTGATGTGTCAGCCAGTGAACAGCTGATTTAATAACAGTTAAGAACCTCTTGTACATAGGAATGACTGAAGCGATGCTTCTTTAGATCAATAGTATTGCTTGGTTTTATGGAGGAAATAAATCATTTTGCCATATGGTTGCCAAATGTGAGGGTTTTTTGGATCAATGACACAAACCTATGTTATTTTTAGAGAGATTATGAGACCTTAGTTCATCAATCAAATCAACTTTAATTAAATCTAATTTAATGGACTACTGCCTACTAAAAAAAAATTCTTTTTTTTTTTCCTTTTTATCTTTTTTACTGACCAGTAACGGGATCGCAACCCTCGGTGTCGCGCCCGCCCTGGGGACTGGCAACTGGGCGGGCCCTACAAAAAAAAAATTCTTTTTTTTTTCCTTTTTATCTTTTTTACTGACCAGTAACGGGATCGCAACCCTCGGTGTCGCGCCCGCCCTGGGGACTGGCAACTGGGCGGGCCCTACAAAAAAAAAATTCTTTTTTTTTTCCTTTTTATCTTTTTTACTGACCAGTAACGGGATCGCAACCCTCGGTGTCGCGCCCGCCCTGGGGACTGGCAACTGGGCGGGCCCTACAAAAAAAAAATTCTTTTTTTTTTCCTTTTTATCTTTTTTACTGACCAGTAACGGGATCGCAACCCTCGGTGTCGCGCCCGCACTGGGGACTGGCAACTGGGCCGGCCCTAAAAAAAAAAAAAAAAAATTCTTAAGAGAAAGTCATAGTTGAAGCACACAGGGCTTTTCTTTTCCCACAAATAGCTAATGCACTGAAAAGAAGACAACACCTCAGCAAAACTGGCTAGCAGGTTCTCCGGGCTGAATTTCTGAGACTGTCTTCCTTTCTGATATTCTTGCTAAAGTCTTTCCTTTTAATGTAAGAAAAGGAAGATACAGACTGTAGCCAGGAATGAAATTAATCTTTAATTAGACTTTCAATGTTTAAAAATATGGATAATCAAGAAACCACTTTCCTTTCTCTATACTCTTTCATACAGCCATTCTCTTTTCTTCTTAAATTATGTTAAAATATATATGTAACATAAAATTTGCCATTTTGGCCATTTTAAAGTGTACAATTTAGTGGCATTAATTATATTCACAGTATTGTGCAACCATCACCTCTATTTCCAAAACTTTATCACCTCAAACAGAAACTCTGTATCCTTTATGCAATAACTCCTCATTCTCTCCTCCCTCAGCCCCTGATAACCTCTAATCTATTTTCTGTCTCTATGAATTTTCCTATTATAGATACTTCCTATAAGTGGAATCATGCAGTATTTCTCCATTTGTGACTGGCTTATCTCATTCAGTACAATATTTTCAAGGTTCATCCATGTCATAGCAGGTTATAGAACTTCATTGGTTTTTAAGTTCATTCCTGGAAAATGAAGCCACGACACACGGTGGTGCGATGGTAGAGGTGGGAGGGGAAGCTGACATGGCCTGGGGGCGCACAGAGAATACTTCCTTGAGGTAGCCATGTTTGAACAAAGCTCTGAAGAACGTCAAGTTTATCTGGATAAATAGGAGAGTGAAGAGCATTCTAGGTAGATGGAAATGTGGATGAGAAGACTCAGGTGAAAAGGAGCAAGGGGACTTTGAAGACCTGAATGGAGACTGGGCTGGCTGGAAAACAGAGGGCAAGGGTGGTGGGTAAAATGAGGAAGGTGCTAGACCATGCAGGGCTTTTTTTAGGGTACATTAAAGATTTTGGATTAGAGAGAGAGAGAGTAGGTGAGGGAGAGAGATAGGATCATGTTTGTGTTTTGAAAAGCCATTCTGGCTGATGTATGAATCATAAACTGGAGGGAAAAAGAGCTGGATGTGGCATGTCACAGGGCAAGTATAATAATCTAGGTAAGAGATGCTTGTGGTTTGGACTTGTGTCATTGCTGTTGGCATGAAGAGAAGTGGATGGACCCAAGAGATGCTGCAGAGATAAAATTACTCGATATGGTAAATTTTTTTTTTCCTTTTTGTCTTTTTTCGTGACCAGTAATGGGATCGCAACCTTCGGTGTCGCACCTGCACCGCTCTCAACCAGTGAGCGGACCGGTCTCTATATGGGATCCGAACCCTCGGCGGGAGTGCCGCCGCACTCCCAAGTGCCGCACTCTACCGAGTGCTCCACCGGGCCGGCCCGATATGGTGAATTTTATGTTACATATATTTTACCAAAATTGAAAAAAAGTCTGAAGGCCGTGGTGATTGTATATGTGCAGAAACAGAAAGGAGAAGAACTTTTGCAAGGATGCCCAAGTTTTAGGTTGGGGAAAGTGGATAGATAGACACCCAGAAGAGCACTAAGTTTGTGTGGGAAGTTTATGACTTCACTTCTGGACAGTGTGAGGTATGGCTGTTATGTAAGGAAATGGATATGTAGATCTTGGTCCTAAAGGAGAGGTATGACCATTAGGCATGCCTAGTAAATTCCTCATCACCGGGCTGGAGTTGAGTTGCATCTCTTAAATCCTGGGAGGAAGTGGCAAGAACAACACAGGGTTCCAGGCATAAAGAATCTTGTGAGGCACAGAAGGTCCCAGTTAACAGAACTGAGCTTTGAGACAATAAGCCTGCTATCAGAATTGGGATATCAAGTCAAGGGCAGCAATGAACATGACTTCATGCTGAGTTTTAGAGGATTGGTTTACAAATCATACTGACTCTGAGCCTGTAGGTAGACATGAATCTGTGCAGCTAGGAGGAGGGAGACAGGAACACAAAAAGTCTTGAGGAGCTTGAAAGACTTCAGGCAAGGCTGGCTCATCTATGTATTGACCCCACTCAAGGAGACTGCTCTTCTTCTCAGCCATGATCTGACATTATAGAAGAAACAATGGTATGTATTCACCAAATCCATGGTTTAGTTTCCTATTCCCAGGCCCAATTCCCAGTCTCCCTTGCAGTTAGATCGCAGCTGTTGTCAGAGAGAGATGTGATAGAGGAAGTAGTGTCAGAGATGTGACATTGTTGGCTTTGACCATGGAAGGAGGGTGCCACTAGTCAGGGAATGTGGGAAGCCTCTAGAAGGTGACCTTGTTTAACTTAATTACCTCTTTAAAGGCTGCTTCTCTAAATGCAGTCACATTCCAAGAGAGGGTAGGAGTTCAACATATGAATTTTGGGGCAATGCAGTTCAACCCACAACACCAAGACTGTAGACATTTAGATTGTTGCAATCATGAAAATGCAAATCAGATTTTTATTCCATGAGTTTGATACATATTTCAGAATGATTTCTATCATCAACTCATGCCACCGGCACAGCATGGGTTGAGCAGAACATCAAGCTCCTGGAGAACTGTTGGGAGGCAAGCGTTTGGGGTTAGTGTAATGAGGAGCAATGCTGGAGAAAGGCCAATTGGAAACCCTCCACTGGGGTCAGCTTTGGTATAAGCTACTAACCTACGTGAGCAGCAGAGCCACAGCCTTCTCTCCGCTTTCTTTTTCTTCCTGTCCATGTTTGTTATGGCCTCTTCCTGTATTGGTCCATCATAGCCCCCCAAACAGTAATAGAACATGTTATTTTGGAAAATGCAAACTGTGGAAAACACCCATAGGTACGTGTAATTTTGTAAGGTTATAAGTTCAAGGAAAAACAAACTAAAAAACACAACCATTTTATTATGATAATAAATCAAATTTTATACACAAGTTTCTACATCATATGGCCAGGCCTCCGTTTTTGCTGTGTCCTCAGAGACTATGCTATAAAGCAGATTATTGCAGAAAACAGATTATTGCAGAAAGCAGGATCAATCTGAAATGCTTGGAGGTTGCACTCCTGTTTCAGAAAAATTATGGGCTAGACTAAGAATATAAAATATATGTAAAACCACAACATCTATAAACCTTTAAAACGATATAAGTAGTAAAATTATGTTCGAGGTCATCCGATAGGCATAAATGTACTGTGAAAATGGATTATAAGATAGGCACTGATGATAGAATATACCTATGCTATATTAAAAATATAACTTTATTTTATCATAACTTTGGCTCATATCTAACATGCAGCTGAATGAACAATTAACATTAAATTTGTTTGACTTGTAACTCTGAGGTGCCTTTGAGGTGTGCTTTCGATAGTCTATTTCCCAAAATCTCTCAATTTTACTGTTCAAAGGAGATAGACTGTCATTTTTTGTTTTTTCCATAGAGGTTTCCCTTGTAGTTAATCAAGAAGTTACTGTTTTCGGGGTTACTCACAAAGTTGGAGTCCTTCTTCTCTTTGCAGCATCTTTATATATTGAAAGGCAGACTCTACATAAAATGTGGGGATTTCGAGATTAGACGTCTGCCGAGTCTACTCCTCTTGTTTTTCTTCGTTGCCTTCTCCGACTTCCAACATCAACTAGCACCCAAGTGTCATGTTTTGACTGCCCACTTGCTAGTCTTGTCGGGCGGAGGCAGGGTTCTTCTTGCGGCACAGAGCCCGAAATTGGGAGAGCCTCCCTGTCCCCGGCCAGAGTGAGGGACGGGGCCCTCCAGCTTGGTGCGGCGAATCTGCAGGGAGTGATGCGAAGGTGCGGGGACAGGCGGGGTTCACAGTCCATGTCGGCCTTGGCCTGGGGGTCCCGTGGAAGCAATGCCAGCAACCGTGACCTGCAGTCACTCTTCCTTCCGCCACCTTGCTGGGTTCCTGACCATCTACAAGCCCAGTGCTTAGTCGTCCTGTGGAATCGATGTGCTACCTGGTACCCTTCCAACAACTTTCCTTCCCTTAAGTTAGCCCCAGCTGGTGTCTGTGGTTCGGGCAGCGGCTACATCTGCACGGGGAGTGGAGCTTGTGAATGATACTGAGATGCTGAAATGTGATTCGTAGGTGCTTGCTTTTTGCACATGGCTGCCATATTGCAGTGGTAACTTTGGCCCTTTTATGGGAGTTGTGTTTCGTCAGGGAACTGAGATCCCAAGGTTCTTAGTGACAAGCTCTTTTTATATTCTCTCTCTCTCTCTCTCTCTCTCTCTCTCTGTCTGTCTCTCTCTCCTCCCACCCTTCTCTC
>NW_007746246.1:11395-13722 GCF_000696425.1 Galeopterus variegatus | reverse complement strand
AAAAAAATAAATAATTAAATAAATAAATAAATAAAAGTTATGGACACAGTTGTAACTTACTTATAAATATAATATAGGAAATTTATAAAATTTAAGTTATGAGAAATTTCATAGTGATCTTGAACAAACAAAAATATTGTTCTAACATGCTTATATGGCAAACCGATTTTTAAACACTAAATTACACCAAAAATCACTCCTTTTGCCTTCATCCCAAAGCTGTTACTTCTTAGCTCATAACTATAGGAACAAAAGTTTATTACATAAAGATGCTTTTAAGTGTCCATCAAAAGAAACATCACTTAATCTTTTCTTCTTTCTTTTCACATTTTAGCAGCTTTATTGCAGAATGATTTCCGAACCATGAAATTTGCCCATTGTAAGTATACAATTCAGACAGTTTTAGTAAATTTATAGCTATGCAAGCATCAACCCTATCCAGTTTTAGTACATTTCTTTCACCCTCCAAACTTCCTTCACTCCCATTTGCAGTTAATTTCCTCTCAGCTTTAGACAAACACTGATCTGCTTTGACTCTATGAACTTGCTGTATTACTGTTTCTCTTACTTATAACAGAAATTCCTGAAACTGGGTAATTTGTAAAGAAACAATATATATTGCCTGTAGGTTCAAAGGTTGGGAAGTCCAAAGTCCAAGGAGCACATCTGGTGAGGGTCTTCGCCTTGTGGTGGCTACAGTAATGCAGGGTATCACGTGGCAAAAAGGCAGGAGCAGAGAGAGAGAGCTTCTCTTGAACATATTGAGTCCTCCAACTGATGAATATGAAATGTCTTCTCACTTATTTTTATCTTTGAAATTTCTCTCAGCAATGTTTATAATTTTTGGTGTACAAGTTTTGCAAATGTTATGTTAAATTTATTACTATTTTTGGGGCTGGCCCATGGCTCACTCGGGAGAGTGCGGTGCTGATAACACCAAGACCGTGGGTTCGGATCCTATATAGGGATGGCCGGTTCGCTCACTGGCTGAGCGTGGTGCTGACAACACCAAGTCAAGGGTTAAGATCCCCTTACTGGTCATCTTTTTTAAAAAAATAAATTAAATAAATAAATAAATTTATTACTATTTTTTCATGTTATTATGAAAGGAATATTTTATTTTTGGATTGTTTATTGCTAATATATAGAAACACATTGATTTTTGTAGTTTGATCTTGTATCCTACAAACTTGCTAAGCTCATGTATAACTTCTAAAACTTTCTACATACAAGATCTTGATATATGTGAATAAAGACAGTCTATTTCTTCCTTGACAAATTAGATGCTTTTATTTTTCTATTTCTATTTTATTTTTACTTTATTTCACTACCTAAAAACTCTATTATAATGTTGAATAGAAATGGCAAAAGTGGACATCTTTTCACAAATTTATGGGAAAAGAACTCAGTGTCGGATCATTAAATATGTCATGTATGGGTTTTTCATAGATATTCTCTATCAGTATGAGGAAACTTCCTTTTTTCACTAGTTTGCTGAATTTTTATCACATGTGTTAGATAATTTTCAATGCTCTTACTACATGTACTGAGATAATCATGTACTTTGTGACCGTTATTCTATTAATATGCTCTATTATTTTATTTGATCTCCTAATATTTATCTTGCAAATCTTATTTGGTCATGGTGTATAATCCTTTTTATATATTGCTCGATTCAGTTTGTTAATATTTTCTTAAGGATATTTTTGTCTATTTCCATGAGGAATATTATATTTAGTTTTATTTTGTTGTGATGTTTTTCTCTGGCTTTGCATCATAACTAACATTAGTCTCATAAATGAATCAAAATTGCCTCCTCTCCTGTTTTCTGAAAGAATTTGAATATATGATAGAATTCACCAGTGAAGTCATTTAGGTCCAGTCTTTTCTTTGTGGGGCGATTTTAACAACTATTTCAATTTCTTTGCTTTCTATAGGTGTATTCAGATTTTCATATTCTTCTACAGTCGGCTTTGCTAATTTGTGTCTTTAAGGGATTTGTCAACTTTATCAAAGTTGTCTAACATATTGGCACAACGTTGTTCATACTATTTCCTTATATTGCCTTGTACTCTTTTTAATTTTTGCAGTGTCAGTAGACATCCTCTCTTTTATCTCTTATTTTATAAATTTGTGTTTTATTTTATTTGGGGTTTTTTGGCCAGTTTAGTAAAGCTTTGTCAATTTTGTTGGTCATTTCAAAGAACCAATTCTGGTTTCATTGCTTTACTCTATGTTTTTTGTTTGTTTTTGTTCACTGATTTCTACTCTAATCTTTATTATTTTCTTTCTTATGCTTGCTTTTTTTTTTTTTTTTTTTTTTTTTT
>NW_007746246.1:9787-10719 GCF_000696425.1 Galeopterus variegatus | reverse complement strand
AACCTGCGGCGGGAGCGCTGCTGCGCTCCCAGTGCCGCGTGCTCCCAGTGCCGCACTCTCCCGAGTGCGCCACGGGCTTGGCCCTTAATGCTTGCTTTTGGATTGAGTTTGCTCTTTTTCGCTAGAATCTTAAGGGAAAAGTTCAGATTATTGATTTAAGACCTCAATTCTTTCCTGATAAAGGTGTTTAAAACTCTCTCTCTAATCACTGCTTCAGCTGCATCCTGTAAATTTTGATGTTTTTATTTTCATTGCATTTAAAATATTTTCTAATTCCCTGGTGATTTCTTCTTTGACCCATGAGTTATTTAGAAATGTGTTGTTAATTTCTAAATATTTGGAGATTTTTTTTTTTATTTATTTCTGTTATTGGTTTCTAATTTTATCCTGTAGTTGGAGAACATTGTATGATTTAGATGATTTTAAACTTAGTGTGACTGGGCCGGCCCGTGGCTCACTCGGTAGAGTGCGGTGCTAATAATAAACTTAGTGTGACTCTTTATGGCTTAGCATATGGTGCATCCTGGAGATATATGTTTACATATGCACATATGCACTTGAAAAAAAACTTTTACTTAGCAGTCATTGAATGGGCTGTGCCAAATATCTCAGTAAAGTCAAGTTGGTTTTTAGTGCTGTTTACATCTTCTATATCTTTCATGATTTTCTGTGTAGGTGTTCCACTAATTATTGGGAATAGGGTATTTAATTCTCCAACTATTGTTGCTGGATTTTTATACTGCTGCTTTTAATTCTATCAGTGTTTGCTTTATGTATTATGAGAACCTCTTGTTAGGAGTATATACTTTTATAACTGTTATATCTTCCTGATATATTAAACTTTCATCATTGAGATGTCCTTCTGTGTTTCTAATAATGTTTCTTAACTTAAAAATCTACTGTATCTGATATTTATAGCTGTTTCAGCTCTC
>NW_007746246.1:3432-9223 GCF_000696425.1 Galeopterus variegatus | reverse complement strand
GACCATTTATATTAATGTGATATGGTTGCAAGTATGTCTGTCATTTTGCCATTTTTTTTTTACATGCTCTCTCATTTTTATTCTTGGTACTTATTGATTGTCTTCTTTGCTGTTCTACATTTTTTATGTAACATTTTAATTGTGTTGGTTTTTTATTTTTTTGTGCTATTTTTTAATAGCTGCTTTAGGGATTAAAATATGACTCTTATCATGGTCTACTTCAGATTAATACAATCTTAATTCTAGTAAAATATAAGAATTTTGCTCCAGTGTAACTCCATTTCCTCCTTCTGTGCTATGTTTTCACTGATATTACATTGACATATGTTATAATCACGACACAGTGTATTGCTATTAAAGACATTACAAAAAAAATGAGACATATATTTATCTTTGTATCTCCCCACATATTAACAATTTCTGGTGCTCTTCATTTCTTTTCATTTGTCTTGAATTATTGTTCAACATCATTTGCTTTCACCCTGAAAGAATTCCTTTTGTATTTCTTATAATGCAAGTATGATATCAATGAATTCTCTGTCTTTATCTGAGAATGTCTTTATTTTGCCTTCATTTTTTTGAATGATAGTTTTCCTGGGTATAACGTCATTGGCTGGCAAGGTTTTCACTTCTTTTAGTTCTCATAATATGCCATTCCATTGCCTTTTGGCCTCCATTGTTTGCAAGGAGAAGTCAGCCCTTAAGGTATTTTATATCTCCACTATACATGATGAGTTATTTCTTTTACTTGCTGCATTAAAGAGTCTCTTTGTTTTAGCTTTCAACAGTTTGACCACAAAGTGTCTAGATGTATATTCTTTGTATTTATTCTACTTGTAGTTTGTTGAGATTCTTAAATGAGTAAATCAATATTTTTTATCAAATTTTGGAGGTTTCCAGCCATGTGTAGGTTCATTTGTAGGTTCACTTGATATCCCACAGGTTTCTGAGGCTCTGTTTGCAGGCCTAGTTTAGGAAACAAACTTCTTCTCATAGACAAACAACACACAAGATATTANTAATAATGTTTCTTAACTTAAAAATCTACTGTATCTGATATTTATAGCTGTTTCAGCTCTCTTATGGCTGGTATTTACGTATCTTTTTTTCTTTTATTTTCGATTTCTTTGTGTCTTTAAATTTAAGATATGTCTTGTGTAGACAACATGTAGTCTGATCATGCCTTTTTATTTAGTCTGGCAGGCTTTGTCTTATGACTGGGATGTTTAGACCATTTATATTAATGTGATATGGTTGCAAGTATGTCTGTCATTTTGCCATTTTTTTTTTTTACATGCTCTCTCATTTTTATTCTTGGTACTTATTGATTGTCTTCTTTGCTGTTCTACATTTTTTATGTAACAATTGTGTTGGTTTTTTATTTTTTTGTGCTATTTTTTAATAGCTGCTTTAGGGATTAAAATNGATTAATGCTCTCCCTGGGAGAGGGGGGATTAATGAGTGAGTTCTCACTCTATTAGTTCCCGTGATAGCTTGTTGCTTAAAAAGACCCTGGCACCTTCTCTCTCTTGCTTCCTCTCTCTTGCTTCCTCTCGCCATGTGATCTGCTTGTACCCGCCAGCTGCCTGCCCCTTTTTACCATGAGTAGAAGCAGCCTGAGGCCCATGCCAGATGCAGCTGTCCCAGAATCGTAAGCCAAATAAAGCTCTCTTCTTTATAAATTACCCAGCCTCAGGTATTTCTGTTAAAGCAACACAAAACTGACTAAAACACTGAGGAACAATACCTATCTGATCAGATATACAACAGTATACGAGGAACTTATAATTGGAAAATAAAGTAAATCAAACATAGAGGGGCTTCAATAAACATAAGAGCTCAGTTACCACCCAGCCAAGGGCAAGTTCATGCCTCAACAGACAGACACACAAGAGGTCTCAGATGTACACATTCTTACTTGGTCAAGGATTCTGGCTCAAGGCAATAAAGACTTCAGCTCATTTCGGCTGAACCTTTATTTCTGTCAACTCATTACAGGCAAGGACTCTAAGGAAAACAGCTATAGCTCTTGCATATTGATTTAATAAGGAAAAGCATACATAATGGAGAACTACGGGCCATCACAGTAAGCAGGTATTAGAAAAGACAGAATTTGGACTTGTGTGAGGTATTTTTGGAGTGAATTCAAGGAAGCAGGGCTTTGCTTTGCATTGGATGTTGTCAGGAAGTGTGGATGATTCCATGATTGGCTATCTTAATAAATTTTATCAAGAAGGTGATATGTTATATGTTTATCTCAGTCTGTTTTTGAGAAACTTTTTATCTTCTCTTTACAAAGAGCAGACATGTCAGGAATAAAGTAGCAGTAGTAATATATATCTATGACTTGCACTGTAAGACTTACCTGGGCATGTTCCAGGCCTGCTGTTTTCCTCCTATGAGCTATGTCCTTTATCTACATGAGGCTCTGCTGCCTTCAGAAGTTCTGCTCTCATGGATTCAGTTTCTGATCTTTCCAGGTTTCATGGCATTAGTTTCTTCTAGCAGTTAAGGAGTAGCCAGCGAGACACCTTACCTTAAAGGCTGTTTGTACACCATTCTCAGGCCCAGGAACATGGCCAGGGTGAACTAAGCCAAGACACAGACCATGTTTTTCAGGCCTCTCTTCCAAACAGCCTCTGCAACCTCTCTACAAGAATTTGCAAACAGTGGTCTTTTTGGTACCTTCACTGGTTCTAGTGAGATAAGAGAAGCTCAGTTTCCCAGTGTCTGAATATCATGCCACTCCCAAGTCTCCAACCATTCCTGGGGAGCTCAAGTCCCTCCACTGGGCCCTGAAGTACAGGACAGTTACTGTTGCATGTCACACCTATTTCGGAACAACACAGGATGATAGAGACCTCACAAGGCAAGCTTCATCAATTTCAGTGGTGGAGCAGGTGCACTAAAAAAGAGTTTGGCCTTGAATGACCCTCCACTGAAGGCACTCGAAGTCACCAAGTATATTTTAAGTATACTCAGTGTATGTGCTGGAATTTGACCACCGTGCTGGTGTCAAAAGAAACAAACAGAGCATGTGCAAGGTTAAGAGTTACGTAATCACTAGGAACCAAACCTTTAGTTGAATATTCGTAGATAGTATGAATATGTATAGATGGCCAATTATAAAAGGCAGGATCCAGGACTAAAGCAGGGCTGCAGCTCACTTTTGAGGCAGTGCACACTTTGCCTGTGAAGTGTGTATTCCCTACTCTGCATTAATCTTGCTTTCACTTTCTACTTTGATTCTGCCTGTGAATTCTTCCCTGCGGCAGAGTCAAGAATCTGGTAGAGGACAGGGTTGAGGTCAGGTATCTGACCTCCCCAGAATTTCTCCTCCTCTAACACTAGGGCTCTTGTGTCTTCCTCAATGTCATCTTCAGAATGGCCTTGCTGCAAGGCTTTATCTGTTAGCTCTGCTAGGACTTATTTCTCACCTGTATAATGAACCGGAAAACTCGAGTGGCCATCCCCATTAGTCATCCAGACTTCCAGGCAGATGAGACGTGTAGGGGAGGATTAGCAGGTAAACCAAAGACTCTGGATAGAGGGGCTGGTGACAGACGAAATTTCTGAAAATCCAAGTGGAAGACCAGGACTGCTGGGAAATGAGAACGGGAGCTGGGAGAGTGGGGCACTGGGAGGTGGGGAGAGGGAAGCTTAGACCATCTTCTAGCCCAAGACCCAGGAGAGGATGTGGGTGAGGTGTCCTTGAGAGAGGACCATATGAAAGAGGTGAAGGTGAAAAGGGTCCCAGGCAGAAGCAGTGCCTGAGTGCTAACCCTTCACGCCCAGCCTCTCTCTGCTGGTCTCGAGCCCTGGTGACCGGCCTTTTATCACCTCCCTTTGCCTGCCTGGCCAATCCCCAACTCCACTCTAGGTGGGTCATAATGTGGCCTTTGTGACCTCATGCTCCCCTCCCCCCACTAGTAACTCTATGGTGATAAGTCCCCCTTAAGCTGTTCCCGCTCCAGAGATCCACCCAGCAACAGTCCTGGTCTCCTTCCACCTCTTGCTCCCCTCTCACCCATCCCACTTTCATCTGTCCAGTGGAGCCAGCTGTCCCAGGTTTTCAGGAGGAAGAAACTGGGGCTCATTCCCAGGACACACAAGTGAGCTGGGTCTGAGGAGCCAAGCAGAGGACTTACCAAAAGCACTGGTAGGGAGGGGTCAGAGACTTGTGGCTGCTGCAGCTGCTCCAACTCCACCCCCAGCGTTGGGTTCAACCCCTTTAAAGAACCTTCCAGGCCACTTGGCTGGAGTTTCCATGGTGACATAAACAAGCCTCAACTGCCTTGGCCATCGCTGCTGTGTCCACCCACTCCTGCTCTTGTTGGTGGATCAAGAGCGGACAGTCCAGACATGCAGCTGTCATGAACAGAAACAGGGAGAAACTGAACCCACAGGTGAGCGGCAGGGCAGACTTGCAGGGGAGCAACCTCGGGGCTTGGACGTGGAGAGGAGAGGCCCTGAAGTCTGGGTTCCAAAACTTGGAGATAAGGCCATCAGCAACAGGAAGAACTGAGATGAGGTCCCAAGAGCTTAGAATGGGGAACAAGGACAGAGGCATGGCGCCGGGCAGCCCAGATGTTGCATCTCTGGGCCAGGACAGGACTAGCCAAAGAAAGACAATGAGAAAAACCAGAAAGGGCTCCATCCACATAACAGGTTCTTGTTGATGGGGTTTTCTGAAAATGCAGCAGATGCCTGGACAGGTGGAGTCTTCCAGGCCCTACGGCTATGTGAGCAGAGGCCTGAGCCTCCTTCAAAGCGCACCACCTGTGAGCTTTAACCCTGAAGTGATGATCAGAAAAGAGGCTACTCATTAGATTTTTTTCTTTAGGAAAAGTTACATAGTCATGTACACTAAACAGTCACATAGTTTCTTTTAGGCTTTGCTTTAGAATATAATTTCCTCCTTCGGTCCTCATTGCTTGTCCTCATTTTCTCTTCACTATTGCTCCATATTTATCTGCCACCAGGTCCCACACCCTGCTCTGCTGGCTCCCATTTCATTGCTGGCTGGTGTCTGCCCTTCTCTCTGTGAGCAGTGAACCCTCTGCATGGCTGCTGCATGTGTAATGTGACTGCTACGTGTGTGATGTGTCGCGGCAGTTTTGATCACAGTTATTACTTGCTCTCAGGCGATATGTTCCCAGTGAGTGTTTTCAGTGAGACTTGCTTTGCTTTTTCTTTTCCTTCCTTGTCTGCCTTTTTGTTGTATCTTTGTACCTCTCACTAACTGGTTGATTTGATAACTCGTCTTTGAATGAGGTGAATTTTTCCTGAATCTTTTATTTATTTATTTTTTTTTGTAGTAGGAAGTTCACAGTGGGAAGCAAGCCCAGCACTGTGGCCCAGGCTCTCAAAATTCGTCAATAGAAGTCAAAGTTTTTGTGTCTGGTTACTTTTCCTGTTTTAATAAAATAAATAAAATATGTGACTCACCAGAGAGAAAACATTAAATGTGTATGCAAGACAAAAAGAGAATGAATTAAACAATCACTCATCTTAAGAAGTAGAACACTATTTATTCTAAGTGAATCATTGTGCAGTATATACACATATGGAAATGCACTGTATCCCACAAATATGTAAAAGTGAATGTTAAAATAAAAAAGGAAAAAAATATGCTTTATATACTAAGAGCATACAAAACTAAAAATTTAAAAAAACAGATATTTCAAATAGCATCAAAAAACATCAGATACCTAAGAATAAATCTAATGAAAGGAGTGCAGGACTTCTATCTACAAGAAAACAAATAAAACCTAAAGAAATGGAGAAATAT
>NW_007746246.1:0-2021 GCF_000696425.1 Galeopterus variegatus | reverse complement strand
AGATGACCAAATTTAGAAATAAGTGAAAAACACAAACAGACATTTCACAAAAACAGATGGCTGATAAGCATGTGAGAAAGTGCTCAATATCGTTAGTCACCAGGGAAAGGCATAAAAGAAATTTCCAGTTTAATGGAAATGTTGCACATCTTGATTGAGGTGTTTACATAGGTGCGTATTTTGACGGAACCCATTGAACTCTACATTTAAGATTTACATTTCACCTTTTGTGCATTTTACCTCAATTTAAAGGAGTCCAAACAGATTGTATTTTCTCTAGCTGATTTGCTGCTATTCTACTATTTGTATCTGAGCGTAGATTTGTTTAAATTCTTTATTTTTTGTTTTGAAAAAAAGAAGAAATAAAGAAATAGATCACTAGTTACCTTAACAGTGTTCTGTGTGCCCTTCCCCCAACAACCACCTCCTTTCTAGCCACTATCCTGAATCTTATATTTATTCCTCAATTGCCTTTCTTTGTAGTTTTACTTCAACTCTTTGTACTCTTAAGCAATATATTGAATAGTTTCACACGTCCATAAACTTTAAATATTGTTTTACATTATATTATTCTTCTGGATCTTACTTTTGTGGTACCGTGTCTTACTCCTGCCACCTCCTGTCCTGAATAGCTCTCAAGTTCACCTGTGTCTCTTCTTTCTAATTCTTTTCCTCTGGTCTAAGCCACTGTCAACACTTCTCTAATGGATCTAAATTGATGCCTGACAGCCCGTGGAAATGGTGCGCGGGTGGAGACAGGTGTAACTCCAATTGAGGAGCCCGCTCACCTCAAAGGACAAAACATTGGCTCACTTCTATTGTAATAAATGATACACTCACAATTTGATCTGTACCCCCTTGGATACTATTTACATGGACATTGAACTACTATAAAAACAAAATGCAAAAAAAGACATACATATTAGAAGTCAGAAATTTTTATTGATGGATTCAGCAAAGATAAATTTAGATACATATAATTAGAACAAATATAACATATGGAAAAAGAATTTCAGAAGCTAATCACAGTGTTTGTTGAAAGGGTGCACATGGGTGATCAATATAGAAAATTGCTGTTATGCTAGTTACTTTTTGTCCCCCAATAACCATACTTTTAAAAATTATGAATAAAATGGCAATTTCCTATATTAAAAATGTATATGACATTTTGAACAAACACTGTATTTATTGATATTTAACAGGATTTAATGTGACAAACTTTCTTCTTTCTTATTACCTTATCTGATCTAGATTAAACTGACAGCAGCAGCACATACCTGGGAATAATTTTGTCCCAACTGTTACTTTGTTCTTTTTTACTAATACTCACACAAGTATTTTGACAAGAATAGAGAGAGTTTTAGAGCCATTTCAACAATCTCACAATATTAATTTTTCTAGCTTCTATCCAAAATGAAGCAGGTGATGATGTGTTTTCAAAATGTATCTTTAATCCTTCCACAATAGCCAGTTACATAATTTTCCTGTAGAATTATAATTAATAGTAAATTATCTTTTAGTGAAACGAATGAGATCTGCAAACATTAATATTAAGCATGAATCTTCTTTCAACAGAAACAAATTAAAATGTTCTATCAAGTTGGTAAAGTTTTTGGTGATAAACTTTGGCAGATGTGCAATATCAAGATCACCAACTACTTCACTGATAATTGTTGTTAAGTCATGGACTTGTCTATAGAAAACCATGTTTTTCCAAACTTCTAACTTAGGCTTTTGCCCTTGATCTTATATGCCATGGAGAGACACCTTGAATTTCTTTCTTGCAAACCAGTATTAAAATCATTGAAATATCCAAAGTATTGAATAAATAGGCAAAACTGGTTGCCTAGTTCCATCTTTAATGTCAGCATCAAACTGGTTGCTCATGATCAGCTTCCATATTATTGCCTAGAAAAAGAAAATAATCTTGAATTTAACTTATTACTCTTTAGGGAATGTATGTGTTTTACTAAATCTCTAAGCACAATGTTTAGTTCAACTTAATTTTTCTTTTTTAATAA
>NW_007746245.1:0-13726 GCF_000696425.1 Galeopterus variegatus | reverse complement strand
GGCGGGCAGGGCACGGGACTCAGAGGGTGGGGCCCCCTTAACTTTCCTTTCCTGGTAACATACTTGCTAACCTCATTTCCTTTTTCTGAAGGGAAATGCCACTGACATCACACAACTGGATTTTCAGCAAGGCCAGAGGAGAACTCGTGATCCCCTCGCAGGCTAGAAGGATGCACGTATGGGCTGGACGCAAATCTGTCTGCGGGTGGATTTGGAGAACCCCTGATCTGAGGTCCTTACCCCTGCCTTAGAAGTGGAGACCCCTAGGTCAAAGAGGGGCAGAAACATGCCCCAGGTTCCACAGCCAGATATCAGGGCTAGGGCCCGACCCCACAGCCCTGCCTTCCAGCCTAGGGCTCTAGATGGAGGGGCCCACCCTGCCCCTTCACTCTATCTTAATAATGGCACCAAAATCTGTGAAGTCCCCCAAGCCTGACACTGGGCTTAACCTGGACTCCTACCTCCCCAGCACCCTCCTCCTTGCAGCAACATTTGTAGCTGTCTCCTGCAGGCTAGCTCAGGCCACGCCTCAGCTCGGCCTCCTTGTCTCCCTCCAGGACCCTTGCCCAGGGGATTCCCAGCCTCTGCTCAGGTCTCCCCACACACATCCAGTCCTCTTCCTCCCATCCATACTCTGTCCAGCTTCCTGGGGGACATTGCTAAAGCACAGAGCCCACCATGTCACTCCCCAGCTAAAACCCTCCCAGGGCTGTTTGGCTTGCTCGGCTGGGCATCTGAGACGCTCCATGGCACTCCCACCTCTCTCTCGGCCACTACCTTGCCGTGCCCCTTTGCTCCCTCGGAGCAGAGATCCCTCGCCATCCCAGATTGTGCAACCTTCTGCATTTGCTCAGGCTCCTCTCTCTACATGCACATTCCTGCTTCAGTCCACTCCCAGGGAAGGCTCAGCACTGCAGGGTCCCACTCCCTGCCCCCCCCACCCTTGGAGGGAACAGATCTCTTGGCTGTATGTCTAAGTCTTCCTCCCCACTTCCCTGAGGGCAGCCAAGACATTTTATTGTGGAAAATTTCAAGCACACAGGAAAGATAGAATAGTCCGAGGAACCCTGTGTATTCCTCGTGCAGCTTCAGACCTCGCTGACTGAGGGCAACTCCTGCTCCATTTATGTCCCCTGACTCCTCCCGCGCTGGGTTAGTTGGAGCAAATCCAAACATCAGTAATTCTATTCATGAATATTGCACTGTGCATTTCTAAAAGATAAAGGCGTGACCAGAGTACCATTATCCTACCTAAATTAATAAAACTTTTTTATTTTCATGAAAATCCAGTCGTGTCTAATTTCTGCAGCTGTCTCATCAAAGGTCTTTTAAGGTTGATTTGTTCAAAATTAAGGTCCACGCAAGGTCCATATGTTGCATTTGGTGGTCGTGTCTCCTAAATCTCTTTCAGTCTATAGGTTTCTCCTTCCTCTCTTATTTTTTCTTGAACTTATTTGTCGATTAAACCAGGATGCTTGTCCTGTGTAGTTTTCCAAATTCCAGACTTTTCTGACTGCATCCTCCATGGTGTTGTTCAACATTCTTTAGTTCCCTGCCATTCTTACAAATTGGTAGTTAGATCTAAAGCTTGTTTAGATTCAGAATCAAAGTTTTGGCAGGAATACTTCATAGAAGGTGTATGTACCTTCCCCAGAAGGCACGTAGTATCCATGTTTGGTTGTTTCTCTCTTGTGCTTTTAGAAGATTTGATGATCGTTGCCGACATCTACTATTTCATTAGAGATTTGTAAAACAGTGGTATTTTAGTTGTATCTTTTTTTTTTCATTTATTAGCTGGAATGCTTCTATAGAGAGAAACTTGTCATGAACTCCTTGGTTTCTCTGAGGTACAGTTTGTTTAGGAAAGATAAGAGTAATGCCTGATGCTTTCCCCTTTATTTATTGGTTTTCAGAATAAAGAGTTGGTTCTCTAATATTCTTCAGAGGTGACTAGCAAGGCTTTTTTGTTCCTTGGTTTTGTTTCTGTTTTTGTATTGTTATCTCATATTTTTTAATGCATTTAATAAGTTTCAATCCATTGCAGTTATTATGCTTGTTTTCACTCGAACTGTCCCATCTTTGGCCCATAGGGATCTCTTTAATTGGCTTCTGAGTCCTTTTGACCTGACCCTAGTAAGGTTTCATAACTTCTTGACTTTCTGGTATGATAAAATGTCCAGGTTTTTCTTATGAATTTTCTGCTAAGATGTGGAATCAGCTATTTCTCCAAGAGGCTTCATTCTTTTTAGTGCAAAATGGTAGTTAGAGACCACAAGTCTGGGTGCTAGAGGTGCTCAATGCTATTTGGTCATCATTTCTAGACCTTTTCAGTGTGCAGAACTGGAAAATATTTTTTTCTTATGAAAATGTATATCAAGTGTTCATATTGACATTTTAAATAAGACCTAGGGTTATAGAGCTTTTACTTTCATTCTTTGATTTTATATTTGTATCTCATTTTTTTAATGCTGAAATCTTATTTCCTAACAGCATGGACATGATTACTGATTCATCTCTCCTACTTTCTTTCTGTATGTACATATTGTAAAAATTTCAGAATGACAATACCAGTAGTGTTACTAACAATATGATTACTAAAAACACTTGACAATTTTCTTGCAGTTCTATTGTCTTTGGAATATATAATACATCCTACTACTAAAGTCACCAGGTTTCTAAGTCACTTGAAATAATTCAACTTTGCATGGTGAAGCCACCAACTAAATACACAGATTCATTTATTTCATCTTGCTTTTGATTTGGGGGGATGCTTCTGACATTTATTTTGATTTAATTTTGCTTTATTTTTATAAAAAGGATTTACCTTGTTCTAAAGTTAATCTATCAAATGAAGTATATTCAGAGAAGTCTAGCTTCTACCTCCATTCCCTTTATCATTTTTGCTCCCTCTTCCAATAGATAACAACTTAAAAAAATTTTTTTTTGTTATAACCGATTTTTTAATTAAAGAAAATATGCATGTATTTTTTTTTTTTGTCTTTTTTACTGACCGGCAACGGGATCGCAACCCTCAGTGTTGCACCTGCACCGCGCTCAACCAGTGAGCCGGAACTGGTCTCTACATGGGATCCGAACCCTCGGCGGGAGCGCCACCGCACTCCCAAGCAGCGCACTCTCCAGTGCGCCACCGGGCCGGCCCAATATGCATGTATTTTTGTTTCCTTTCCCTTTCTTTGATAAATGATATGTGCTATGTATATTTTATTCTCTTTTCCCTTTCGCTTAACCCTGCACCCTGGAGATTATACCATTACAGCATACAGAGCATATCACGATCTTCCTCATTAGAATCATTCCTTGCGTGGTCAACTAACCCCTACTGATGGGCATTTGAGCGGTTTCTAGTTTTTTACTATTACAAATGGTGCTGCCATGAATAACTTTATGCATACATTTCTCTTATTTTTGCTAGTGTATTTTTTGGGATAGATTCCTGGAAGTGGGATTGCTGGGTCAAGGGATAAACACATATGTAATTTTGCTGAAAATTGCCAAATTCCTC
Source organism: Galeopterus variegatus (assembly GCF_000696425.1). NCBI lineage: Eukaryota > Metazoa > Chordata > Mammalia > Dermoptera > Cynocephalidae > Galeopterus > Galeopterus variegatus. The sequence goes on along the minus strand of NW_007746245.1, from coordinate 10,203 downwards.
TCCATATAGGGCTTGCACCATTTTGTTTTCCCACCAGACAATGTATGAGAGGGCCTGTTTTCCCACAGTCTTGCCAACAGAACATGTTCTCAAAATTTTGGGTTTTTGCCAATCTGATACATGAGAAATGGTATCTTGGCTTGGTTTTTTTGTTTTTTATCTTGGCATTTCTCTGATTATGAACAAGGTTAAACTTTTTTTATATGTTTAGATTCTGATTCACTTTTGGGTCCCTAGGCCTGGCACAGACGAGGCCTTTTGGAGAGATTTCTAAAATGAAGGAAGGAAGGAACAGATGAACAAATAAATGAGGAAATGGAGTCTCGAAGAGGGTGGTGGACTTGCCCAAGGTTATGCATCCAATTTTCACCAGAGTTGGGATTGGAATTAATCTCCTTTTTTCCTCTGTGTCTAACATTTTTTTTCTGACTATACAATGAATAGAAGTTTGTAGTAGAAAGTCTGGAAAGCACAGAAAAGTATAAACATAAGAAAATTTTTAATCTTTGTACCCCAAGTAAACCATTTTTAGCATTTTCGTATATTTCCTCTCAGAATTTATGCATTTATCTCAGTTATGATCACACTTCATATATAATTTTGTATTCTGTTCTTTTTCACTTGAAATCTTTCCATGTTAATAACAACTCTTTGCAAACATAATTTTAATGGCTGTACAATATTTCACTATCTGAATACATGTTAATGTATTTACCCTTTCTCTTACTGCTAGACTTCAAGATTGCTTCCAGATTTTTGCAATTTTAAATAAATTCTGCCATGTTCATCTTTGTTCACATCCTGGATTTTTTCCCTTTGGGATTGATTCCTGGAAGTGGAGCTCCTGGAATCCCAGCACTGAGCTCCAAGTTTGGGGTTTTTCTTGGCCACACTTGGAGGGGACTGTTTGTTAAGCTTTGCCCTGTGACTTCACAGAGCCCAGGGCCTGGCCTGGTTTTCAGTGTCTGTGATCTTAGTAGAGACATGCTCACACCTAAGTCAGATCAGAGGACGGGCTGAGCTGGGTGGGCTGGAGCCTGCTCAGGATGAGGAGTCAGAATCTCCTACCATTCAGCCCCATGCTCCTTTTCTTCCCGGGTCTATGGATAGGTAAATGGAACCAACAAGAGGAAAGTGCACACAGGCAAGGTTAAACCTGGTGGGAGGTGCAGGGTGGGTAGGCATGCTGGGCAGATGTGGTCTGTACTTTGTAAGAACTCACAGTGCAGTGGAGAAGCTACAAAGGTCAGACCCTCCAACCCTGCGGAGGGCTCCATGATAGATTCAGATATAATGCTTTTCACAGATGGAGGGATCTGGGAAAACTGCCTGGAGGAGTCAACAATTGAGTTTAATAGTAGGAATACAGGTCTTATTTGACAGATGAGGTTGAGCCAATCACATGGGACCCTCTATGCCAGGTTAAGGATCCTGGATCTTGTCCTCTAGGCAGTAAAGCAGGGAAATGAGAGGCAGATCTGCATTAAGGACAATCACTCTGGCAGCTGTTTGAGGGAAAGGATTGCAGATGGGAACTAGATAAACTGTTAGAATGTGGCCAACACACAGTCAAGAGACCATGACATCTGAATCAGAGCAGTGGCCATAGAGATAGAAAAGAAGGATGGAGACAAGAGACATTGGGGATACAGTCAATATTCAAAAGAAGAAACATTATGTCAATTTCTGAACTTCTTGTAGTGGGAGGGCAAGAGTCCTGGAACAGGACTTGTACTTCACTTTTGTACATCAACAAGTGGCACTAGGTCATCTCCAAGGGCTCCTTCGTTTTGAATACTCTGTGATTCTAAGGCTGTGAAGTAGACAAGGTCCCTGGAGGGAAGAGGAGGGGAAAAACACTAGAGGCTCAGCAGATGGCACCACCGGAGCTGGGGTCCCGAGGCCCAGGCTCTCCGTCTCCCTGCCCTATCAATCTTTCAGCATTAATGTCATTGGGGCAGCTTGGGTGCAGGCCAGAGGCCAGCTGCTGTGGGGAGGGACGAATTGTCTCTGGCTGGAGGAACAGAGAGGAAAGAATGCAGAGCTTCCAAAAGCCATGAACAAGTCAGCAGCTCTGGCAGGGTCCCCAGGGATTTCGCAACTGTCCTCCTGTGAGCCAACATGGGGGAAGCGGGACTTGTTTGCTCCTCTGCCTTAGAGACTGCAAGATGACAAAGGGCATGAAGGTGACTTTGGCTGCAAACCCTGCCTCCAAGGGGCTAAATAAAACAGGGACGCGCATCATCTCACACTGCCGCAAGTCCAGAGCAGCTCCTGGTGTCATCAAGAATGCGGGGTTTTCTATCCTCCATTGTCCTCAGATGGTTCCCCTTGTGGTTCCATGACAGCTGTCACTCTCCTTGGATTGAAAGATGGCTGCCAGTGGTGATGGGGCTGCATAGTTGCAGGTGACTTTCCCGCAGGAGAGAGCAAGAGAGGATTTCTCTCCCAACTTGGGCTGTAAGTCCTTTCCTCTGGTCTGAATGGGACACCTTGCATCATGTTTCCAACCAGTAGCAGTCTCTTGGGGAAGGCTGTGTGCTGATCGGCTTAGATGAATTGGGGTTTAGGGCTAAACCTGGGGGTGGGGAGACTATTAGAACAGAACTGGGCTCCGTGAAGAAGGAAGAGAGGAATAGATGTTGGGTGAGCAGCCAGCACACCCACAGGACGCCCCAGCTCATCCCATCCTCGCGCATCCTGGGGGCGGCAGAACAGGAACCGTCTCTACATCACCAGGGAGGGCTCTGAAGCTCAGAGAAGTGGAGCGACTTATTTGGGTCACACAGTGGATAAGGGTCAGAGGCTGAATTGAGAAGAATAAGTATATGACAAGCAAACTGAGCAGGCCCCAAGCTGGCAGCTCGAGCTCCTGACCCCGTTCCCACAGGCAGGGACTGCTGCCTGCTCTGGGCTTCTGCAGCCCACTCTGTCCCAGAGCTCACTGTCAGGTCAGCTGCACGTGCAGCCACTTACTCATTGCACGAGGTTTCCCAAGAGCTGCCAGGGCCTGGCCTGGCAGGATCCAAGCCCAGAGGCATGGGCTCTAATCCTGCTTTGAGCTTCCGTATCCTTCTCTGTGAGAAGGGACCATGAACCCTGCCTTCAGTACCTCTTGTCCTAACTGTTGGGGTCAAATGAAATGAGAAGACGGTGCTTTGCTAATTGTGAAGTGCTGTGGGACCACCAGGATTCCCTTCTCCTGGAGGAAAAGGGCTCATCCCATGGGCCTCGTCTGCACTGAGCACTGAAAGACCACAGGAAACAGGCGGTCAGAGGGACCAATGAGACAACCAGATGTGGGTTCATTCAACTGCAAATGCATAGTTTGAATCCATCAATTAACAGATAAGGAGATGTGACCAGAGAGAGGTGGTGACCTACCCAAGGTCACACAAGACTAGAACCCAGTCCTCTGGTTTCCAGCCCTGTCCTCCTGCTCCCGGTCCCATGGGTCAAGTGAGGTCCACCCCCTGGCCTAGGAGGAGTGGGGAAGGCACAGCCGCAACATAGTCCTTGCCTGCCAGCATGTCCCCAAGTTTCTCAGGGGCCATTCTTCAGGAGTCCGCTGAGGCAAAGCCACACTTTCCCTCAGGCAGCTTCCTGTTTTAGCCAAACAATGACTCTTGCCAGGACCTGGTGCCAGTTGGCTGTAGCTGTCACCAAGGCCTTGACTTCTTCCATGCAGAGAGGGGAGAGGTCCTGGTCCCCGGGAATGTGCTGCTGCCACTCCACCCCCACCCCAGGCCAGGAACCCCACACTCAGATGTGGCCTTTGGGCTCCACTGAATTCAGTCATTCCTTCATTAACTGACCACACACTTGAGCACCTGCTATTTGCGAGGCTCTGTGGCTACCTAGAACACAAGATACATAAGATGAGGGCCGGCCGGTGGCTCACTTGGGAGAGCGTGGTGCTGACAACACCAAGCCAAGGGTTGAGATCCCCTTACCGGTCATCTTAAAAAAAAAAAAAGGATACATAAGATGAGAGTTTAGCAATTCTACAAGCATTTATTCTGTACCCATGAGGAGTAGGACATTGTGCTAGGTGTAAGCAGTACAGATATGAACAAGATACACCCTCGAAACTCGCTGACTGATTCATCGGTTTATCCTCTAATTACCTGGTAAAGCTCAGAGTTTGTTGCCAATCATTTACATGCTTTTGTGAATTAGTGCAAACTGCTCCCTTTTGAAGGAAACTCTCAGGGCACATGGGGAAGGAATACTAAGGGTATGGGTAAAAATAATAAAAAAGAAATTTTTTATGATAACTTTTTTAATAAGTGAGGAAATCAAGATTCAGATATGGAAAGAGACTAACCTAAGGTAAGGGATAGAGCCGAGATCGTAACCCAAGTCTTCAGACTCCAAGTCTTGCACACCAGGATGCTTCAAAAACCAGCCAACCTAATTAGAAGCCACACAGGACCGGAGTGGCTGTGGGAGCACCGCGTGCGCACGGGCCGGGGTGCTTGCTGCCGGCTGACGTAGGCAGGGACCGGCCAAGGGTGGGAAGTCCGGAGCTCCCGTGTGTTGGGCATGCGGGCAGTGCCATCACTCCCACTTATAGACAGGGAAGCCAGCTCCAGGGAAGAGCCTTCTGGAGCACCTGTAAGCAGCGCAGTGGGACTGTCACTGGGTTCCACATTGCGCTGGGTGTTCTTCTTTCACCCCCAGATGCATTCTGCTCTGTGCCTGGGAAGCTGTCTTCTGTGGCTACATCACCTTTCTCTTAGATTTGGCCACTGGGTGGCTGTGGCAGGAGATCAGTGAGCAGGGGCTTCTCCCCGTGTGGCCGCGGCCTGGCAGCTGCTGCATTGTGAGCTCACAGCTGCTGTGACACACCACTCCTGCCCTTGCCGCTGCAGACCTGGCTGTTGCCAGGCTCTCCCTCAGCCCTTGTTGATGCCCTGCACCCTGCCCACAGCTCCATGCGCCTCTGCAATCCATCCCGAGTGAGCCCCATTTCCTGTTGCAGTCCTGCCTGATACAGGCACCAGAGCAGGACTCTGGGCCGGACCCTCCCCTGTCTCCCTGTCTTGTTCCCAGTCTGCACTGGATGCCCCCACCCACCCCTTCCACAGCCGCCTGAGACAGGGCAGTGAGTTGGCAAAAGCTGCTTCCCTTTGAGCCTCTGGAATTGATTGGGGGCTGGTGCTGCCATGGAAACAATGACAGGGAGGTTCCCAAGGGCTGGCTCTGGGTCCCTGCCATGTCCCCATCTCCTGGGACAGGCTGTTCCTCATGGGATGGGGTCCTGGGGAATCACAATGTCCTGCTGGGAGATGGGCTCAGGCTTGTCTGCCCCCCCCACCTCCAAGCTGGGGGTGACGAAGGTGCTGGAGACCAGGGAGGAGAAGAGGCAGAGGCTCCTATGCTGAGCCGTAAGACCCTAGGAGTCACCTGGGCCAACCTTCTTGGTTCAGCTGCAGGTACAGGCCAGGAGGGAGGGACATGGCCCAGTCACTAAGTGGACACCTCCCAAGTCTGCTTCAAGCCTGACCTCCCTCCTGAGAACCATGCGTAGACCTCCACGTGCTCCAGAGACCTTCATAACCATAAGAAGCTGACCCCCAACACGTTCCCTTCCTCCCCTACTCCTTACTCCATGGCCCCTCCCCAGGCGGGCTCTCATCTTCTACACTCAGGACAGCAGCCTCCTCACTGGTCTCCCTGACCCCAGTCTGGCTCCCTCCAATCCATCCTCCATTCGGCAGCCAGGGTGGTCTAGCAGAAATCCAAATCTAAGCGTGTCTCTTCTGTGCTTAAATGGAGCCCAGACTGTGTGATAAGACCCAGGCCTCCTTCCAAACTTTACCTCCAAAGCAAAAGCCTACTTGGTGTTGTTGCATAATCCATCAGCCTTTGCAGGCTTCTGCGTGTACAGCTCCCGGCTGTAGTCCATTTCAGAACAGCCCCCGTGGAAAGAGCACCTTCCCACCACCATCATCACTGTCTTAGTTTGGGTTCCTCCAAAAGCAGATGTGAGACAGGATTTGGTGCAAGTAGTGACTAAGGAGGTGACCCCAGGAGGCAGGAGTAAGGAACTGGAGAGAGTGGGATAGGGAAGGAAGAAAAGCCAGTACTAGGGAGTGTTTTATCATTCTCCACTGTGGGCAACAGGGCTGCTTTCCACCAGGACTCTGAAGCCTCCAGAATGCCTCCCAGAATTGTCCACCTGGAGGGCTGGAAACTGATCTGCTAATGCCAGCCCACATTAGGTGAGGCCCCTTAGACTTCTGGGCTACGTCACTTGCCCAAGCAAGCTCCTGTGGGGCCAAAGAGCCTGTGGCAGATGTGGAAATTTGCAGCTCAAGCTTGGGGTAGTATGCTGGCTGTGTGAGGTGAGCCCGGGCTGGCAAGGAATTGCCCACAGCAGCTGTGGCTGAAATCAGACACAAGCCAAGGTATGTGATATGGGCTCCCCAGGTGGCTGCACAGAAACACTCCTCAGTTGGTCAGTATGAGTACAGGTGGACTGGTGGAGCTCAGCTGCACATGAGATGCCCGGGTTCAAGTCCGCTTCTACTGGTACCTGTTGTGGGACTTCGGGCAGCTCACATCACCCTTGAGCCAGTGTCCTCAGCTATAAAGTAGGAACAATTATTTCTAGCATATAAGGTGTTCATGAGAATCAAATATACCCCCAGAAATGAATGCAGATGGCAGAGTCTGATGCCGAAAAGTTATGTCAGTTTCTTTCTTCCCTCACAAAGCTGGCTGCCCAGACCCTCCCTCCCTCCACTCCCTCAGCCAGAAGCACCCCATCTTCTCCATGCACTGCTTTAGCCTATGCCACCCAGCAGCCCTGCCTCCTGTGGGCAGTGCTGGTTTTGCTCTGTCTCTCTCAGTTTTTGGGGCAGTACGCCAGTAGTCCCCCTCCCCCACTCTACTGTGCAAAGCAGAAATAGATTTTGTGGAAACACAGAAGAGAGAGAGTTGACATTGCATACCACAGAGCAATAACTTATTTTTTTAACATCCCATTAGCTGTTTCTGCCTTTCCCCCAAATCCCTCTTCTGACCCAGCTGCCTTTCCCACATAGTGAATTTAGCTGAGCCCAGCACATCCAGGGTTACCCTTCACACTCACCCTTGCCCTGGGGGTTCTGGCCTCTACACACCTGTCATGGGTTGAATTTTGTCCCCCCTAACCCTTAGTACCTCAGAATGTGACCTTGTTTGGAAATAGGGCCAGGACAGATGCTAATTAGTCAAGATGAGACTATCCTTGTATAAGTAGGGTGGGCCCCTAATCCCGTATGACTGGTGTCTTTATAAAGAGGGAAAATTTGAACACAGAGATAGATGTGCACACAGAGAGAAGGCCTTGTGAAGACTGGACTTATGCTGCCACAGCCAAGGAAGCATTAGAGACTAGAAGAGAGGCCTGGAACAGACAGATCACTCACAGCCCTGCCGAGACCTTGATGTTGGACTTCCAGCCTCCAGAACTACGAGACGATAAATTCCTATTGTTCTAAGTCACCCAGTTTGTGGTACTTTGTTACAGTGGCTCTAGCAAACTAATACACCACCTAAAAGGGAGGGCAACTTATTTTTCTGCTGCAAATATCATTTTCCTGTCCTTCTGGTCGAGTCCAGCCTTCATCGCGCTGCTTGTGTGTTTGCATTTCTCGACTCCTGATGCACTGTGAACTCCTGGAGGCAGAGCCTGTGCCGTTCTCAATGTTGTACCTTCAGGGCTGGAGCAGAGCCTGGGCCACAGCAGTCGTTCTGGAAAGGTTTGCTGAAGACTTGGGTGAGGCAGCTGTGAAGCTGGCCTTTCAAGGGTGGTCCGGATTGGACAGGCAGCGCTATCAAGGGGAGGGATTCCAGGAAGTGGGCAAAGGCGAAGGGAGGCAGGAAAGGGAGGGCTGGGGAAAGTGAGGGCAGCCCGCAGTGGGCTGGGCATCCATGCTGGTAGTGGGAAAAGTAGGGTGGGGCCAGAGGTGAGGAAATGTGATGTCAGGGTGGCAAGGTTTGAGACTGCATTTAATTGGGTGGGCAGTGGGGCACTGGGGAGCTCTGGAAAGGAGACAGAACAATAGCAGGAATCTGGGAAGACCACTCAGCTAAAGAATGGCCTGAACACAAGGAGGCCGGGGAGGTCTGTGGCTGGGGCCGTAGCCCAGGTGAGAGATGACGAAGGACTGGATCCTCATGAATGTGAGGGTGGAGATAAGATGAGAGACATTTAAGAGGAAGAAATGCCAGCATGAGGACTGACTTTGAGGTATTTTCCCCTTTGAGGTGCTGCCTCCAAGCTCCTCCTCCTTCTGAAGATGCCTCACTGAGAATTTCCATGATGTCTGCAGTGACATATAAATCACCCCACCTCCAGTCCCCTCTCTGACAGCTGACAGTTTTGGTGAGAAAGCAAAGGAACTGTTCTACCCCAAGCTGGAGAGGTTTCTGGTCCACAATTCAAAATGTCAATTCGTGGAAGCAGGTGATTTTTCACCTCTTTTAATACCAATTTTTTATCATCACTCATGAGTATTATGTTAACTGTAAAAAAAACCCCTGAAAATATGTGGCTTTGGATCTTGCTGATATAAGGTGAAAAATTACATATAGTAAAAAATGACCCTGGAAAATCCCTTAAATAGAATGACCTGGGATATTAGATTAAAGAGTCATGGCAACCAAATAAAATGCATGATCCTAGACTGGATCCTGGATCAGAAGGGGAAATTGCTATAAAAATGTTATTAGGGCATCTAGCAAAACTTGGATCCGACTTGAGGATTAGATAAATGTTAAATTTCCTGAATTTGATAACAGTTCTGTGGTCATGTAAGAGAATCTATTTTTCTGAAGGAAATACATGTTGAAATATTTGGGGTAATGATGCATGCAACTTACTCACAAATGGTTCAGGAAAAGAAATGTCTGTATATACAGATAGAAAGTGACAAAGCAAAATGTTAACAATTGCTAACAGTTGGTGAACGTGGGTGAAGGGTATATGGGAGTTCCTTGTACTTGTCTTGCAATTCTTCGGCAAGCTTGAAATTATTTCAAAACTAAAAGTTGAAAAAAAAAAAATTCCAGGCCAATCCAAATCAAAACTTCAGTCTCTGGGAGAAAATGTTTGCAAAAGACTTATCTGATAAAAGACGGTTATCCAAAATGTTTAAAGAACTCTTAAAACTAAACAATGAGAAAATGAACAACCCAATTAAAAAATGGGCAAAAGACCTGGACACCTCACCAAAGGGAATTTGACAAACAACAGCATACATCATTAAGAAGTTGCTAATTAAAACACCAATAAGATACCACTACACACCTAGTCAAATGGCCAAAATCCAAAACACTGACAATGCCAAATGCTGCTGAGGATATGGAGCAACAGAAACTCTCATATGTTGCTGGAGGGAATGCAAAATGGTACAGCCAGTTTGGAAGACGGTTTGGCAGTTTCTTAGGAAGTGAAACGTACTCTTACCATCCAATCCAGTAGTCGCACTCATCGGTATTCACCCAAACGAGTTAAAAACTTGTGTCCACACCAAAACCTGCACATGGATATTTAGAGCAGCTTTATTAATAATTGCTAAAATTTGGAAGCAACCAAGATGTCCTTCAGTGGGCGAATGGATAAATAAACTGTGGTACATCTAGACAATGGAATATTATTCAGCACTAAAAAGAAATGAGCGATCAAGCTGTGAAAAGACATGAAGAAAATTTACATACATTTTACTGAGAGAAGCCGATCCAAAAAGGCTACATACTATATGATTCCAACTATATGACATTCTGAGAAAGGCGACATTTACAAGATCGGTGGTCGCCAGGGGCCGGTGGGAGGGAGGGATGAATAGGCAGAGCACAGAAGATGTTTAGGGCAGTGCAACTGCTCTGTGTGATGCTGTAATGGTAGACACATGTCATTCTACACTTGCCCCATCTGTAGAACGTCCAACACCGCAGTTGAACCCTCGTGCAAACTATGGACTCCGGGTGGTAATGGTGTGTCAATGTAGGTTCATTGATTGTAACCAATGCACCCCTCTGGTGGGGGATGTTGACGGTGAAGGAGGCTGTGCCTGTGTGGGGAAACTCTGTACATTCCACTCAATTTTGCTGTGAACCTAAAACTGCTCTAAAACATAAAGCCTATTTAAAAAACAAATCTTTAGTCTCCTATTATACTCCCATTAAATGTATTAAAGAAAAAGTGACAAT
>NW_007746244.1:11856-13728 GCF_000696425.1 Galeopterus variegatus | reverse complement strand
GGCAAGGTCCTCAGCAGGCCGATGGCCACCCGGAGCCCAGGTTCCCACATACCTCATTAGAAGCCACAGGTCCACAGCCTCCCACTCTCAGCTGACACCAGGGCCAAGGGCATCAGGTGATTTACTGTGATTCAACCTTTGCCTGGCAAGGGCCCAGGGAGGACTGGCGGGGAAGTAAAGGATTATGGTGCCAGCAGAGCGTGGGACAGGCAATGACAGTCTGTGTAAAGCGTCCCTGGGATGATCCAAAGTCACCTCCATTTCTGGGCTGATTGGGCTCTTGAGGAACTTCCTTCCCTCTTTTCCTCCTCCTCCTCCTCCTCCTTCTCCTCCTCTCTATTCCTACTCCTGGCATCTGGCACCCTCATATCCTGAGCCTGTGAGGGTGCAGATCACCATGGATGCTGCTGACCAGTAGCCAAGGAAAAGGACAGGGAGGGAAGCGTGGTGGAATCAGAGTCAGGAGCTCGTCTGGCTGGTTGGGGGGCGCCGCTGACCAGGAGCAGACTGAGACCTCGCACATGCACACCTGCCATACCTGGTATATGCCCTAAGACCCCGTCCATGACCCCAAGTGACCCCACCTGTACCCTTGCTGACATCTGCAGAGACCTATCAGTGCTCCCAGCTGGTGAAAACTGGACTTGGTCACTCCATCTTCAGAGATGTCACCATTACATAAACAAATCAACTCCCTTAGGGTCTCCTCTCACACAGATCAGAAGGGTGACACGTTCTTGTCCTACTAGTATTTTCTCATCTCTTCAATTCTTTTTATCCATCTTCCTCCTCCTTCTGATTGGGTATGAAGGGGGTTCTTGATGTGCAGTGAAGGGAGTCAGGCGCAGAAGGACAAACACCGCATGGTCCTAATGTCAGAGGCAGGGCCCAGGGGCACAATAGTCGGCCTCAACCCACCCAGTCCTCTTACCAGGTTCTTACTCTGCCCCAGGAAAGAATTCAAGCGCAGAGTCACAGCAGATGGTGAGAACTAGTTTAATAGAACAGATAAGAAATACCGTCTCCACAGAGAGAGTGCGGCATGCTCCAGACACTGAGCAGGGCCCACACCAAGTCTAACACAGAAGCAAGTTCAGTACAGACATCAAGTCTAACACAAAAGCAAGAAAAACACAACGTTCAGTACAAAGTGCAGGCTGGCTCCAGAGAATGAGCAGCTGCTGCTGAAAGCAAGTTAGATACAAAGTGAAATATACATACCTCAGCCTTGGCCTCCAGGACAGTGAGCAGCGACCTTCCTTCAGCTGGCATTTGACTTTTATAGTTTATGTGACAAACATTCAGTTAAGGGGTGGTTCCCAGTTACATGCACCAGGCGTATTCAAGAGTATTCGGTGCTCTCTATTGAGCATGCCCAGCCACTGGATTTGCATAGCCAGCCCCTTTGGTCTTATATTTTTCTCCAAACAGCTGATATAATAACCTTACTTGTCCAAAGACACACTGGTGAGGGGTAATGCCGAAAACGATTATTTCTTCTGAGACTTGTTACTTGTTTCCAGATCCTTATTCCTGTTTTTATTTAATTTTTTTTAAATCAGCAAGTTCCATAAAGTTTTACAGCTCAGATTCCAATTTTTTTTTAAATCAGCAAGTTCCATAAAGTTTTACAGCTCAGATTCCAAAACTTCTCAAGGTTTTCCAACATACAGATCTCTGTCATCTTATTACCCTACTTTTATAAACCATCAATTAGAGAATTTCTCCCACCCAGTATTCCTTAGCAATATGACACACTCCCATCAGTGCCTGTGACTCACCACACAGATGCTCAGCTGGGAATATCTTGGGGGTTGGAAGCAGAAACTCTAGGAATTAATGCAGGTGGGTAGATTGAAAAATACTCTCTGG
>NW_007746244.1:10054-10358 GCF_000696425.1 Galeopterus variegatus | reverse complement strand
TTGGTCTATGTTCTACCTGAGAGATCAGAGCCACAAAGAACAGAAAACTAGACTTTTGACTATAATAAAATAAAGATGAACAAAGAGAGAAGATAAATAAATACAAGGAAAGCAGGAAGGATGAAAAAGAAGACAAAAAAAGACAGTTAAAACCATATGGTAGAGAAGGGTCCGAGGGGCAGATAGCACAAAAGGGAACAAGAGACTAAACTTTGAGGGAGTTGAGCCAGAAAATAAGCCTGCAGCAGGTCTGAGAAGAGGTGGCTGAAATCACAGCGCTCTTCAGAGAAATGAGCTCACATTT
>NW_007746244.1:7735-7982 GCF_000696425.1 Galeopterus variegatus | reverse complement strand
TAGACAGAAAGAGGAGAGGACAACTTTCAGTCACTTTATGAAGGAGCCTCGTGAGAGCTAGGGTTGTTTAATTATGGAACGGGTCATCTTAGGAGGTGGTGACTTCTTTGCCACCAGAAATATCCAGGACATTCATTGGCATAGATAAAATGCAAATATGAAGTAGGTGGTTGTGGTTGGATTTAATTAACATTTCCCATGTGTAGTTTAGTGAAATTAAAGAAGTATAGAAAAAACAAAGATGAAA
>NW_007746244.1:6427-6646 GCF_000696425.1 Galeopterus variegatus | reverse complement strand
GGACCTAGGGGTGGATGATGTAACATGCTCTGGAGACAATGTAGTAAATGCATGTCATGTTAGTCTGAAGGCAGATGGTTCGCCAGGTGCCACTTAAACCCAATGGCTGGCCAGGTGCCGTATAACCACAAGAAAGCAAATGGCTGGATAGGTACCACATAAACCTGAGAAAAGAGTGACTGAGTGAATTCAGTTGTTCAAACGGTAGGTGATTGCTGC
>NW_007746244.1:0-686 GCF_000696425.1 Galeopterus variegatus | reverse complement strand
ACACACAGCTCACAGCCAAAAACTGACCAACAGCCTTGGCTGACAATTCAAGCTATGGGGCAGTTTATGCCTCCACACACTCCCACAGTGAATTTACATCTAGCCACGGCTAAAATTTATCTGAAATGACACTCTCGCTCAGTCCCTCTCCCTTCTCTAGCCTGCATCACCTCCTGCCTTACGGCCTCTTCCTGAAGAGCATTCCCTCAATAAATCACAGCACCTGAACACCTGTCTCAAGCTCTGCTTCTAAAAACCCACAGTAAAACAGTATACCTCCAGGTTGTTACTTTTGACTTTAATTAGATTAAATTGGAATAAATCCTACCTCATTTTAAGATCATATAAATTTAACAGATTTTGAGTAAGTTCTTAGAACCACAAAAATATTGTATGCAAAAGCAGACTTTTCCGGCTTCTGGTCAAGATGGCAGAATAGATGGTCCCCAGCGTCACTCTCTCCCACAAGTCAACCAATTTACAACTATTAAAAGCAATAATCAAGTCAGGCAGAGAAAAAGAAATTCCACATGTTCTCACTCATTGGTGGGAGCTAAAAAACCAAACAAATTAATTCACCCACATACACACACAAAAAAAGATATAACAACTATATAACAACTATAAAAAGATATAACAACTATACTTTTATGAAGTTGTTACAACAAGCAAACGGAAAGGACATT
>NW_007746243.1:13183-13732 GCF_000696425.1 Galeopterus variegatus | reverse complement strand
TTCTGACCATTAATCAAAACCATTAACCAGTTATCAAAACAGTATGGCACTGGCATAAAAACAGACATATAGAGCAATGGAACAGAATAGAGAGTGCAGAAATAAATCCATGCATATATGGTCAAATGATCTTTGACAACGGTGCCAAGAACACATGATTGGGAAAGTATAGCCTCTTCAATAAACGATGCTGGGAAAACTGGATATCCACATGTAAAAGAATGAAATTGGTCAATTGGACCCTTATCTTACATCCTACACAAAAATCAACTCAAAATGGATTAAGGACTTAGACATAAAACATGAAACTGTAAAACTCCTAGAAGAAAACATTGGGAAAAGACTTCTTACCATTGGCCTTGGGAATGATTTCTTGGATATGAAACCAAAAACACAGGTATCAAAAGCAAAAATGGACAAGTGAAAACTCATCAAATTAAAAAGCTTCTGCACAGCAAAGGAAATAATCAACAAAATGAAAAGGCAGTCAAAGGAATGGGAGAAAATATTTGTAAACCATATATCAGATAAAAGATTGTTATCCAAAAT
>NW_007746243.1:1244-11266 GCF_000696425.1 Galeopterus variegatus | reverse complement strand
GTGGTCATGCTGAATCACAAAGGAGCCTGACAAAGTCTTTTATTTTATTTTATTTACGTATGTATTTATTTATTTATTTATTTATTTATTTTGGTGGCTGGCCAAAGTCTTTTAAAAGTTGATCACATGCCCAGCTACAGTCAGGACTTTAAGATGGAAAGAATAAATTCCAGAGTAGGTAACTAGCAACCTCTGCAGAATGTGCTCTGTGTTGGGTAGGTTGTCCTTACGTTTTCTCTGAGCATAAAATTGTCCATAATTTGCCATTTTCCATTTTGTCCATGGTTTGCACAACTGCCACCTAATAGACAAGGTCTAACTAGAAACCCCTATGGCATAGAGGGGTAGCAGTTAGGACTCTTCTTGTGTTGAAAATGAAAAACACTTCACCAAAGCTATAAGGGAGTTTATTGGCTTACGTAAGTGAAAAGTCCAGGCTGGGACTCTCTCCAGCAATGGTTTCATTTGGGCTCCATTGATGTCACCAAGACCCATTTTCTGTCCATCTCGCAGCTGGGCTCTGTATCCCTCCACTCATTGCCCTTATTCTTGGTCTACATGTTGCAAGGTGGCACCAGCCCACATGCTTCCAGGTTTCAGTCCCTTGGAAAAGAGCAACGGTCTCCTTGTGCAAGGTTCTGACTGGGTGACATGGCCGATGAGTGAACAAGCACTGCAACCAGGGAGAATGTGGCACAAGCCAATCAGCACCTCCCCCCACCCCGTGTTAGGGACAGATGTGCTGCTTTTTAAACATGTGGGTGTTGAGGGAATGATGAATAATATGCAGGGAGTGGATGGATGAGTGGAGGAGGCTGGTTTCCCAAAGGGAATTTGGGGTATAATTTTACCTTAAAAATAGTAAATGGATACTAGGGAGACAAACAACAAATCTCTGCTATGGAGACATATTTCACCCTGTGTGGGTTTCAGCTGGTATTTTCCATGACTCAAGATATAACTACTTCCCAAGTTTTTCCCAGGACCACGGGACTAAGAATAAAACCAACTTCATAGACTTGATAGGATAATTAAATGATATACTTGTTAATACTTGATGCTAATACTTGAAAGTGTGTAGTGTAGCATCTCCAAGCAGGAATGAAACTTAAGACACCATTCTGTGAGCGTTACTATCACCTGCTCTTTTAAATTAGAGCACTAGACAATTGTAGCTATCATCAGTATTGTACCTCTCATTCAATGGTGCCCAATTAGGGAACTGGTGAGTCCCTAAGCCAGGTCTCTTCTGTTTTTCCTTCTATTCTATTCTCACTTCATCACTCCAAGCCTGTTTGACCTGTATCTTTTCTGCACCCTAATCTGCTGCCTCTCTTTTATGAAAACTTTTATTAATACTACAGAATTATTAGTCCTTCTGTCTTCAGTATCCCAAAGTTCCCATTATGCGTATAATGTCTTCATCACATTTATCTCTAGGTAAGTTTGCTTTTGTCCAACACAGAGTTTCTATAAAAACACCAGCTATAGAAGTTATCTGGAAGGGATTTCCCTCTGTAATTTCTACATATACTTTTTCTCTCTGTCTCCTTTCTCAGGGACCTCTGGGAGAGATTTACAGGCCCCAGGTTTGGGCAGGAAATGAACAGTTTTGGGGGTAAGGGCTACCTAACTGTGCACACCAAGAACTCCCCAATAATTCTTCAGCAGCTGCATCCCAGCACTTTACTGTCCAACCTTTTATGTCCACTATCTGTAGGCACAACAGCTCTTTGTAAACGTAGTATAATCACCATTTACTGAGTAGTTACCATATCTCAAAGAGTCCTTGCATATTATTCATTATTTTCTAAACACCAGCATATTTACAATTTATCATTTCATATCACGGACAAGGAAACTGAGCTCAGAGACATTCAGTTTTTGGCCAAATATCGCATAAGGGTAAGCAATAAAACTGATTTGAAATCAGGGTTGTCTGATTCCAGAGTCTCTGCTTTTCCACTCCGATATGCTGCAATTAAAAAGCTATTTCTTACAGATACTGGTTGGCTGGAAAGCAATTTACTTTTACATGTGATAAATTATTTCAAATAGAATTGGAGTTACGTGTGGCAACTTTTCATCAGTGAACTGTCTCAACACAAATCAAAATCTACCATGCTCCAAAAATATCCTCTCTTGACCCAACAAAACAGGACAGGGATTGGGAGGCTTTTTTTGATGGTCCCGTTTTACTTTGGGCTGGGGTCCAGGACACAATGAATAGGAGATGATGCACAGCACATGAGAAATAGGAGAGAGAGAGCTATATGCTTCCATGTTAGACCCTGTGGAAGCACTTCTCAAACGTTAGGCCATGTGCATCCCAATCACGTGGAAACTTCTTACCGTGTAGAATCCCGGGCTCCATTCCTAGATGATTCTTGCAGGTGGTCCATTGACCACATTTGGAGAATCACTGTCCAAGATCTCAAAGCCCAATTTAGGATGCAGAGAGAAAGAATCAGCAGTGGTTGAATGGAAAACTGATTCTCTTCCTGAGCACACCTTATATTCAAATCATTTACTGGATAGGATCATTCTGTATAAAAACCTTCTGACCTGCAGTGTTTCTACAGTTTTGAGAAAGAAAAAATATATATGTATATTTGTGGGGGGGGATAAGATTGAATTTAATTACTATTTTGTAAATTAATTTATTACTGTGGAAAAGGTCAAAGTTGAAAAGAAGCCTATTGTGGACAATTTTATTAAAAGAACCCTTTGTAAAGCAAATAATTACCTTCAGACTTGTCTACTTTGAACCCTTGATGTTTATTTAAGTTGGATGTTCTCATAGCAGGACACACCTGATATCTGGTTTGTCTAAATACTTAGAAAGTCAAATTGTCTAGTTATCAAAGCCCATCCTTACTTTCTGAATGTGTATGGATGGGTTTTCAGAAGTTATTCACAGTGATGTGTGGAGACAAAATATATCCATTGTTCCTAAGTGCATTTTCCAGAGAATTTATGTCTAACTTTCTAACAGATAAAGGCAATAAAAATGTTTGGGTCCAACGTTGCAATATAGTTTGAAATTCCTTGCCTACTTGAAATCCTAGCCAAAAGGCTTCGTTAGTTTTGTATTAAATTATCCCATTTGGTCGGCCACCTTAATCAACTTAACCGATTATTTACCAGATCCCCATTTCCCTGTGTGCAGACACCCAGCAGTGCTCGTGTTAACAATTTCTTGGGCCCTACCTCCCTTCCTTTCTCTAAACGCTTAGACTTTCTCCCATTCTACCTTTCACAACACTCTGTCTACAACCTGCTCAGGTTGATAATCCTTTGCAGCTTTGTTATTTGGTTTGTATAAAAAAAAAATTAGTAGTTTCAGATTTTTATTTCCTATTTGGGGGAGAGTTGGTGAGGTGACTGAACAAAGCCAGTTGAACAGTTAATGCTTTAACCTTGCGTATAATTTATACAATAAACAAAGTCACATGCTTCCCTAATAATTTAGATGTAAGCAAATGTTGATTTATTCAGGAAGGCTACGGCCAGAAGCAAAGCCTGCAGCACTAAAATTTGAATTAAACTAGGACAGAAGCAGGCTAGTCTATAATAACATTTGTATAATTTTATTTTTGCCCTTGGCTCAGTTCATTTCCTCGTACAGTAGATGCATGAAATTGGTTCTTCAGCCACCTTTAGCTGATGTTCATTGATATCCGGGCAAGCAGAGAAGCAAGAGAATGCACCTTTCTGAGCTCTGTGTTTTCAATCATAAGGCCTTGAATTCCTAGGCCATCTCTGACAACAGTTATCTTTCTCTGAATTGTGTTTTTGGCAAATAGCTCAGAAAAGCTTCATTTAACCTAGAGAGATACGGTTTCCCCCCTCTTACTGTGAAAGGACTCTTAGAACTGAGACAGTTAAATAGATGCAAATGTTGTGCTGTTTTTATTCCTTTATTCAAGCCCTGGGGCATGAAATCTGAGTTCTCTTACTCTGCTTTCAGCAGTGAAATAAATTCTTTAAATGATGGTGAAAAATAAACATTAACTTGAAGCAGTGAGGGACCAAACCCCCCTTTTACTATTAACCTTTGACTTAAATAGAAATTAGGAACTACATCTTAGAACTTACCACTTTTGTTAGGGACTGAGACTCCTTTTGAGGGAGCAGGGTTAAGCCAGCAAATAATTTGCAGGAGCTTCTGAAAAGTCGGTGAAGTTTTTAATTCAAACACAGCAAACCTTGGTTTTTCATAGTTCCCTGAAATATGACGTTCACCATCATGCACAGCACACGAAAGGAAGCATTCTTAAAACCCATAATCACCTTTAAATGTCTTAAATTTGTATTCGATCTCCTCCATACTTTCATTTCAGGCAAAGTACTGTAATAAAGAATTTATTCCCTTAGGTCAGGGTTTCAAATATGCTTAAATTCTCCCTAACCTTTTGTTTAGGGGGAGTTAAGAAAAAAAAAATTCTGAAAATTAGAAATCAAAGAATTGGTATTTATACTTTATGTGAAATATGCATTTATCTCTCAGTTCTTCCAGCTGAGAAGGTAAATAGCAGCCCTAGTGTTTTGAAGGCAAATATTGTTCTGTCCTATTCTTGGTAACAAAATCTGCTCCCAGGCCTTCTCCATCCCTGTCTGATTGTGCCCTGGGGCTGTTGCAGGCGACCAAAGGAGCCTTTCAGAAAATCCAGGCCATGTTTTGACTTCATTACAAATTCCAAATAGAACAAGTTTTTGCCTGGCTTAGGCTTTGGTTATGAAAGTTTCCCACAGCTCTCAAAAATATACAGAATAATAAATGGCTGGGCAGAAGAAGAGAAGGCAATGGTAATTCCATCAAAGGTTTCTGGTCACATCATAGACCACAATTGCAGAGCCCGAGGAGCTTATGTCACCAAGACCCAGAGATAAAATGTTTTGCCTTTGGCCCCGAGGTCACGCGTTGGGGCAGAAGCTTTGAGGTTCTGTCCTTTGTTCACAGGCTGGCAGGGAGACGGGCACTTGATCCCTGCCTAGGAAGAGAAAGAACGCCTCTCTCCCCTGCCCTGTGGCCCCCTGGCCTTCCCTGGGGACAGGCCGTGAAGCTCTGTGAGCATTGTGAAACCTTCTCACCCCAAGGGGTGGCTGTGAAGCTTCAAATGTTTTGGGGCATTTCCAGCATAAAAACAAAAATTGATGAGTTTCAGTGGGATAAGCTCTGAGGCTCAAAGGAAAACCCCCTCAGGCCGTGGGTGTGAGGAGGAAACTTTTTATTGTCTTGCTGTGGATTTTTTCTTTCATTTTTCTTTTCTTTTCCTTTTGCTAGTCTCTTTATTAAATCAAGATGTTAGATGAATGCACCAGTTACATATTACACGCAAACTTAAGGGAACCCTTTCCTTCCCAGTTTGCAGACTCCGATTTCTCAGTATTCCGTTCCCCACCCTTCTCCCTCTGTCCCTTGTTCCAGATTCTGCTTTCTCTCACCCCCACCCTCTTTTGGGGGGAAACATAATACAATGCAGTAATGACAAATTCCAGAAGGCTGTACGTTATGAGAACTCCAGATAACAATCCTACCAACTTCTACAGAATGCCCTTTGTTTTCCACACATATTTATTTTAGAAAATATGTACATGCTACTTAAAACAGCTCTGACAATGGGGGATTTACATTATTTTTTTTCTGAAATAATCTATTAACATGCACGTCCCTCCCTAGAAGCAGATTTCGTTGACTCCTTATTTTTAAAAGCCAATAACTATAGCCCAACAATTTCTAATCTGCCGTGCTGACATCAGACTGGTGGGCCGGACTTCATGACATCAAAGCCATTGATTATGGCTTTTTCATATGTGGTTCATGAACAGTCATTGCCATCATCCGTACATTATATGCTAACCTCTTGGAATCCCTGAAGTGATGAGAGAAACACGCTGTGGTTGCTGATTAAAGACTGGACACAAAATTGTCCCCAAACCCATTTTTAAAAAGTCTTTGAACATAACCAAAATTTCATTAATGAGCTTTGGCTGGGAAGAACACTACAGTGTGTCTCTATCTCAATGTCCCACATTTAGTTAAACTTGTTGTAAATCCTTCCTCCAGATGGGCTTCCCTTGGTAACTATATTAAAAAGAAGATTAGATAAAATCTGTAAGAAAATGTCAATTCCTTTTTTCTATTTATACACTACCTAGAAAATGTACACCTCAAATATATAAAAATATAAAACTGGAATTATAATATGATGAGAATCTGTTTTACTGGAAAATTCACCGTTGGCAAGGGGATTCTGCAGGTGTACGTGCCTACGTGTGACAGTCTATATTAAGGCAATGGAGGAAAAACAGCCAGGAACAAGGTGAAAATAAGTTCGCTCACTGTCTCAGAAAATAAAGACCTCAGACTTTTAATATGAAAATATACCATTAGCATCAGATACTAATCACAAGGTAATTATTTTTAAAGAGTTTCCTAAGTAAGACACATGCACCCATGACAGCCTTAGGCTAATATATGCACCTAGAGACTTATTCTGCCCTTGGTTGTGTGTGAGTTAGTTGTCCTTGGAGTGAATAAAAGCTGCTTTCCATGTTTCTCTACCCTCCTGTTTAAAAAAAAAATGCCACTTCTGAAGGTACAGATAAAAATGCCTCAGATTAAAAAACATTCCTCAAGGGCAATTTGGATGAAAAGTTAAGCTGGGCAACATCAAACTAGGTACCTTTGTGTAAAATACATCAAATTCAAAGAAGTTGTGTGTGTGTGTGTGTGTGTGTTTTTAAGTTACTAATCTTATAAATGAATCTCAGACTCCATCAGCCAAACTGCTTTTTTGGTAAGAACAGTTTTTATCTATGTAAAAGATGACAAGGATTGGTTTAACAGAAAGCACCCAAAATATTAATCACATGGTAAAATACTCTTCTATTCTTAGTCCAAGGAAAAACTCTTTGTTCAAGGAATTTCAAGCTAATAGAATTGTCCTTACTGGAGAGGATGGTGCCTGTCAATCCAGGTAACTTATTGTGGGTTTTCTCCCTGCGAGTTCCCCCCAGCACATTCCCTATATCTTCTCTGGCATGAATTACAACACCAGATCACCTCTTCAAGACCTCTCCATTAATAAACCTTCAACGGCATAAAACATCAGATGCTGTGCCAGATGTTCTGAGGATTTTTTTTAAGTATAAAGATAATTCTAGCCCTCATTTGGCTACATTTTAGACTCCATGCATGTCCATGTCTTATACCAAGCCTATATGTTCCATAACTCTCTTGGAGCTATATTGTAGTCAGAATTCTGGTCATTCATCCATTCATTCACTCATTCATCCATTCAGCCTCTGCTTACTGAGGAGCCTAATGTGCTGGTGCTTCTTCTAGGAGCTGGGAAATCAGAGGTGAAGAAGTCAGGTAACATCCTGCTTTCAAGAAATTTATTTTCTACCCATTAGAGGCAATTGATAAGCCAGCAAACAAACACAGGCAATCATTTGAGAGAGTGATTAGTGAAATAAAAATAAGGGAATGTGATAAGACAGAGTAGCCTAACATGAATAGAAAGGCCTCGTTGGGGAGGTGAAGATGTTAGTTGAAACCTGAATACCAAGAAAGAGCCAGTTGTTGGGAATCTGAGAACATGAATTCTGCTTGTTTCTTAGTCATGACTGATTTACTCATTTCATTGTATAGATTGTACAACCTCATAACCAGTTCACAGACAACTCATGATTCCAAGCAGAAACCTTAAAACCCAGGCATAACAAGAACTCTCACCTTTTATTTGCCAGCAGGACAACCCCAGACATTATTGCTCAGCAGAGGGCATACTTAATTACCAAACATTCTGCCAATGTCTTCCAAGTTGTATAGATAATCTAAATTGCTGGTTTTCAAGGGCATATATTTCTCCCTTATCATAGAAGTGCCCATATTCCATGATGAATTTGTATCTCCAGTGATTCATCACTTATTTTAATTTACTATTAGTTCCTTAAATTCTTCTAAACAACCAGGTACCTGCAAAGTATGTTAGCTTTATTTCATTAGACAACTAATTTCATTGCTACATGAGCAATTCTGTGCTTGAGAAAAACGTGCAGTTGTACTGCTATTTCACTATACAGCCACCAACTCACCAAGCCAGCCAGATTTAGAAATGATTACTTTTGCTTGTGGCTTACAAGAAAAGACTTCATATTACATATTAATTTTTAAAATGTTTTCTTAAGCCCCTTTTAGCCTCTATGGCAAGCCTGGAGGCCAGGTAAAAATGAATGATTATAATAGGATTTTGTTTAAAGGCAGGGAAGTTTGCCATTGCCTTTTTCCATGTCACATCTGGACACCTCCATTATGGTTACTTAGGTGTCTGATGGTTTGTCAGAAAGCTAGCCATAACTTAGGCGGAAAACTGGACTCCATTAAAAAAACATTAAGAGCTGAGAGGGAGGTGAGTTGATGTGGCATGGCTCCCAGCAATAAGAAAGCAAGAGTGCATGCTGAAGCTTAGAAATAGAAAGTGATGTCCTCATAAAAACATGGCTCTAGGCTGGTGTGCCACTAGAAATTCTTCTGTCAGTTTAGAATATTTAGCTCTAAGGGATTTTGACTTTCAAATGTATCTTTGGATGCAAAATAGACTGCACAGGAGGAGATGGCATTGAAGAAGGGAAAGAAGCATTTGCTCCCAATTATGATCAGTTTATGTTAAACTGAAGGGTTTGGGGTTTTTTTTCAGATAGAATATTTGATCAGAAAGTGTGCAAGTGGGTTCGATGAGCTACCTCACTGACATCGAGTGATCTGCTGGACTTCATAGCTAGAAAATGTTGCTGATAACTGATAGAGCTAAACAATACGAAAAGCTTCAGCACTACTGGTTATCAGGGGAACCTTTCAGCCTAATTGGAAAGCTCAAAGCTGCAGGCATCTGAAACTTTTGGTTTGGGGCTCTTCTACAGCATTCCAATGCAGTATTGCCAATCAATAATGTGATGCTATGCACAATATCATCATGAGGTTATTAACTCCCCAGAGTTTTATATTTGACTTGTTAAACTGTAAAAAGAATTGAAGAAACAAACAGAAAAGAAATATCATGGTCCCTAGGTGGCAAAAATAAAACAGATAAACAAACTCCAGTTTTCAAAGAAAACTGAAAAGACCCAAATGGAAAATACATACAGATGTATTTTCATGCACAAAATATGAGCATCTTGGGTGACCTCCCTTAGTGTGATCCATACTGTGTGTTAGGCAAAAGGGGCATCTATTCAACCAGACTAGATTATGTGTTCAGACTGAGTTATGATGATGCAGATTCCCCTCCAAAACCTATAGACATCAGGCTTTTTACCCAACAGATTGTGGTATTTTTCAGCCCAACCTTGCTACAAGCAGTGATTTATAGATAGATGCAGTAATCAGAGCCCAGCATCCTAAGGAAGTTCAGTACAGTCAATTCCTCAGAGCGGCTGTTGTTCACATCTGGGATACTTGACGATTTTCTTAACCCATCTCCTTGCATAGAGTCAAACAGCAGAATCTCCACACTCTGATGACTCTGAAAGAACACACTTGATTCAGATGTTTGTGGAACTGTGTGCTCCAGAGAACTTCCGCTGAAGTCGTCAGGGAGGTTTCAACAGCAACAACCGGACCAAGTTCTTCATTTGGTTTTGAATTTTCCTTTTCCCCCAAAGGTTCGTCAAGCCGCCTTCATCGGAAGCTTGAAAGGAAACATGGGCGACAGTGACAGCTGAGTGAGCAATAAGGCGCTAAAGAAGAGAGAGCATAGATCAAACCCAGCACCTGCTCCTGCCCTGTGGTGGGAAACATCTGCCTCTGGAACCAGATGACAAAAGCCCCTCCTTTGTGTCCAGGTTAAGAGACGGAGCGAAATTTGATCTAAAGACACAGATTTACTCACATTTTAATATTTCTGAAATCAGAATACATCTTCCAGTGGTTGTCAGCTGGCAGCAGTTGGCCATGCTGTATCCAGGCATGAAACTGTGGGATGTCTCAGGACGGAATCCTGGAGATGAAAGCA
>NW_007746243.1:0-555 GCF_000696425.1 Galeopterus variegatus | reverse complement strand
TTTTACAACCAATGACATCTAAAACTCAGTGAAATACAAAATTTGTGTGACCTGGAAGAGTTTACTTAACTGCTCTGAGCTTCAGATTTCTTTTCTGAAAAAGGAGAATAATAACCCTCAATCCCAGAGACCAGGGGGCTGCCAGAGCTGGCCCTGATAGAGTTCACAACTCAAGGCTGAGCATTGTCTGTTTCTAGTCAATAGCAGTAGTTCTCACTTAACTCCTCATTTTTCTACTTCAATGTGTCTACCATATAAATCCCACAAACACATTCATTTGCTCATGTACTTAACCCAGTGTGCTTCCTTCATTTGTCAAATTTGCCAACTGTACACCAGGTAAACAAAAAAACACCTAGAAGGCCTTGATGACAGGCGTATTTTTTGGTTATCATTTATGAAGCAGATGAAATGAAATGATTATTTGGATCCAGTGTTCTAATGAGAGTGACTGTGACATCAAATCAGATTTTTAAAGTGCCACTCCAGGAGAATAGATAAGAATACATCAGTTTCAAAGTGGGTAGAGGGAATTGTTTAAAAACAGTTTTTTTT
>NW_007746242.1:5852-13733 GCF_000696425.1 Galeopterus variegatus | reverse complement strand
GTTTAAAACTCCCATGTTATCTCTCATGATTGTAACTTCCCATCACCTGAAAAGGAAAAGACGGGTTGTTCTTAAGTGTCATCTTTTTCCCTTAATGTAGAGTACAGAGTAGGACAAGATTGAACACTACCCACTCCCTATTCTAGGTTTAAACTTCTCCAGTGTGTTGGGGTGATTAGCAATTTTTTTATAACATATTATGTTTACATATATTATTCCTACTTTTAATATATAAAACTGAAAAGTTTTTAATAGACTAAAGATGTATAATACTTCTTGTAAATGTGAAAGAGAACAATTAAATCATTTAGTAGGAGAATTAGGGTGTAAATTGGAGGGGAAACTCGACAAAGGAAAAGAAATCTGAAGAATGTCAGTGCCTTGTAGAAGTTATAGTAATAGTAAAGCCTGGTATTATGTGTTTTTAATGATTATATAATGACTACTGTTGGTTTGTACAGATTTAAATCAATAAAGCTTCTTGTGGTCTCCAAATTCGGACATAATTAAGANGTTTAAAACTCCCATGTTATCTCTCATGATTGTAACTTCCCATCACCTGAAAAGGAAAAGATGGGTTGTTCTTAAGTGTCATCTTTTTCCCTTAATGTAGAGTACAGAGTAGGACAAGATTGTACACTACCCGCTCCCTATTCTAGGTTTAAACTTCGCCAGTGTGTTGGGGTGATTAGCAACTTTTTTATAACATATTATGTTTACATATATTATTTCTACTTTTAATGTATAAAACTGAAAAGTTTTTAATAGACTAAAGATGTATAATACTTCTTGTAAATGTGAAAGAGAACAATTAAATCATTTAGTAGGAGAATTAGGGTGTAAATTGGAGGGGAAACTCGACAAAGGAAAAGAAATCTGAAGAATGTCAGTGCCTTGTAGAAGTTATAGTAATAGTAAAGCCTGGTATTATGTGTTTTTAATGATTATATAATGACTACTGTTAGTTTGTACAGATTTAAATCAATAAAGCTTCTTGTGGTCTCCAAATTCGGACATAATTAAGATATGTATAGAGGTGTCAGAAAGATTAAAATCAGTGTTAGCTAATAATTCACTCCTCAATTAGATGTTCCTATTCATGCCCATAAAAAACAAAATTCTATGAGGGTGGGCCCCTTACCAGGGGTACATCACGGATCAGAGCGCACCGTCTCAGAAGACAGACTGGCTGGAAGAAAGGGAAAAGTAGCAAAACAATTTCTCATCAGCCACTCACCAATCGAATCCATCAACCCTGGAGAGAGGACTGTCAAATTGGCTTGTCATTGGAATCCCCTGGGGAGCTTCAGAATTACTTATGCTTCAGTGCTTTCCCCAGAGACTGATTTTTGGCAACAGTCTTCAAAATAATGACTTTTCATCTGTTTATTTGTGTTTTAAGGTTGAAAACCTGTTATGGGTTTCATGAGCCAAACTTAGTATTGCCAGTGAATGCAACTTACAAATTTCGTATAACATTTAATGATAAGAATGATTATCACCATTACCCGAAGTTATTAGTCACGATGAGTAAGTAATTAACAAAACTGAATAAGGTGAGTAGGATTTTACACATGTCATGCAAGGCCAGGCTCTGCCCTGGGATGGTATGAGCCTCTAACCTGTTATGCACCCCAGGGATGTATTTTGGCACCCCTGATGGGGTCCTGGATTCTTTGGGGCTCACATTATACAGTAAGCATTGGCCATTGAGCTGCTTACTAGCATTTCTCCATGTCAAATTAATACGGAAGAGTAAAGAGATAAAAAGCAATAAACATAGCAGGTACACAGAACGGGAAAGAAGGAAGGAAAAAGAGATGAAAGATGAGAAAGAGAGGGAAGGATAGAACAAGATGTCAAAGAAGAGATCAAAAGCAAACAGAAATGATAATAACTATGACCTGGCTGAATTCATAATAAATAATAATAAGGAATTGCTGAATTCACTATTTAAAAAAGGAGTTCAGTTTTTATGGAGAAACTACATTTTAGTAAAACAAAGACAAGGAGAAATTTTAAACCCCCTATGACAAAATTCCTTAATGTGAGCCTTGGCTACATGACACAATTTGGCCAGTGACAGGTACATAGCTGTGATATTTGTCACGACTGACTAGAAGCTTGAATGATAATCATGGACTGGCTCAGGCCAGCTTACTCCTGCCCACCTCCATGGAAACAGCCAGAAGAATCCCATTAGCCTGGGTGTTAGGATGACATATGGGGCAGAGCCCTGCCAAGTCGATGCAGGCTAAGCAAGGCAGAGCAGAACTGCCGCCGACTCCCCAAACTGTAAGTGAGATATAGTTTACTACAGTAAGTCACAGAGTTTTGAGGGTGTTTGATGCCGTAGCAAAAGCTGGCTGATACTTATATTGGCTAGGATAATTGCTTCCAAATATGATGGAAATATGCAGGCTTTCTTCATAGCAGAGACAAGGGAGTACAAGGCTGAAATATGAGATTTTCTGGTATACCTCTTTGTACTTCTATGTGCAGTATAATAAGATATTCTAATAATCTAATACGACAACCAGATCAGATCCTGCAGGAATAAAGGTTTATATAGCCTGTAGTGATGCTGACTGAGAGCAAAATGGAACATTAAATAAACAGTGGAAGAGGAAAATTATAAATATCAGCTATGACTCTGTGATCACTTGCAGAAATGAAAACTATAGTAGCTATATATATATATATATTTGCATATATTATAATTTTCCCCCTCTTCCCTTACCAATTTACCTCAAGTGTAAAGGTGGTTAAACATGTAATTATATCTTTGAGCTACAGGGTAACTAAAGAGTATTATGAGCAAAATAAAAGAATGAACCTCTTTGCAGGATGAATACATAAACGAATGGGAATTTGTTTTTCCCTTTTGGGCAGAAAACTGTGTAGTTTGTATGAAGATTGTTGGGTTATCTTTAGTGGAAGTTTGTCATTGATGCCCTTACCTATAAGTTTAAATATAGTTAGAAGAGTATATACAGATTCTGAGTAAGCAAATTTGGGGGGAGGATGGTGTCACATGCTGAATTCCCTAGTAACAGACCACAAGATGGAGATTAATGTGCAGAAGTTTTATTAGGTGATGTTCTTGAAATCAACACCTCTGGAAGGGAAAGGAAGACAGCAAGGTTGGCCACAGGGAGATATCTAACTGTGATACAGTCTCAGAAGCCTCAGCTGACCTTGCAGGGAGCTTTGAAATGGAAAGAGTGAAAAGTTGGCATGAGAAGGGCAGGAAATTAAGCCCTCAAGTTTATCCATCAGTGGTTCCAGTCTGCCCTGGAAAGGGATTGTGACCTTGAGTGGGGTAATGCTCGTTAGCTGCAGCTATGCCCCAAGAGGGCTGATAGTACAGGGTGCTCTGCCAGCAGCACTCCTAGCAGCTGGGCAAATGAACCTTTCATTCCTAGAGAAGGATCTGGGTGCCACCGCACAGCTTCTACCATGAGATCACACAGATTGAAGAACTGTCCTGAATATTATTTTGTTCTGTTTTGCCAACCAACATTCATCATTATGCTCTTCAATAATCTTGTCTGTATCACAGAGTCTGGAAAACTAGGACTCACATTTCCCAGAATCTATTGCTAGGTGGATTTCTGCTTTGATTTTACCAATGAGAGGCATGGTGTGAGGTTTAGAAGACAGATAAGCAGAGACAATTATTGCCCCTCTGTAAGGCTTTGCAAAGAATTTTTGGGTGCTCTCCTCCAACGAGCAGCTGAGATCATTGATGAGAGTCTCCTGAGATTTTTGCATCTCTGATTTCCAGAAAGTGGGTAGCTTATGCTGACATTCGCTTTCCCATACTTTAACATTTTTATAAGCATGCAATTTCCTGTATTAAAACACTTGAAGTAGATTTTATTTTCTAGTCAGAACCCTAACTGATATGAGTTGATGCCATAATGCACTGCATTTGTTTCTGAAAAGACTTGCGTACTTCAAAATTATGTACTACAGGGTTTATGGGATAAATAAGATTAGGAGATGAACAATCATGCTGTCAGAAACTTTGTAAACATTGTACTAACAACACAACAATAAAAACACTTACATAGAATACCTTCCCAACTTTAAAAAGGGATTAGTCCATTTCTGTTGCTTATAACAAAATACCTGGAACTGGGTAATTTGTAAGAAAACAAAATTTATTGCTTATAGTTTCAGAGGCTGGGAAGTCCAAAGTCTAGGGAACACATCTGGTGAGGACTTTGCTCTTGTTGGTGACTCTACTCGTTGACTCAGGGTGTCACATGGTGTTATATGGAACAAGAGAGAGAGTTCCTTATGCACTCTCCTTTTAAATCCCTCAGAACCACACCCACGACCACCATTAAACTATCAAAGGATTAATCTGTTTACTTGGGCATAATCCTCACAATCTAATCACGTCTTCAAGGCCCCACTTTCAATTATCATAATAGGGTTTCCCACCCTCAAGAGTTACAGTGGGGATTAAGCTTCAAGGAATTTGTGGGACATCCAATCCACTGCAGTATGTTAAATTTATAATAAATAAAATGGAAATGTGTAAAAGCTAGACAATTTGAAGCAAAAAAATTGAGGAGACCCATGCAACAGGCACTTCTCAAAGTCATGACCAAAATGAGCCAGGGGGCTCATCCAGGCTAGCACAGTTTTCCTCCCAAATTTGCTACAATCAGCTGTGTTATTGTATTTTGCATTTAGCTGGCATCATTAGTTGGCAACACAAAACATCAGCATCCAAGGATAACTAGTGCATGAGCTGATGTGACTTCTAAGGTACTCTGTCATTGTTACCCTCTTTTCCAATCACATATATATTAACTTGCACTACAGAAATGTGAGTTGTAGCAAAACAAAATGTTTTTCTTTTTCATACTTTCTTTATTCCCAAGCAACACATTTTGTGTGATGTTCCTGGTAACCATTATTTATTGACAAACTATTGGCTTGAGGTGTAATATTGTTTTTACAAGGTTAGATAATGCCTTTTTGTGAATTTTGTGGATGAGAAAAGCTAATTCAATATCAAAAAGGATTCTTTACTCATCTGACCTAAATTAATAATTTTTAATTGGTTTTCCCCTTGATATTCTTGCCCACCTACTAACGAAATGATCTATTCTCCAAATAGTCACAATAATTTCATGTTCTAATTTTCTTCCTGAAGACCCTTCAGTGACTTCTCAGCACACTTAGAAAAATGTCCAAAATTCTGTCTATGCCTAGGAGATCCTTTACTCCTTGCTCTTCCTCTTATACTTTCTCTTATAACTCTTCACCTCTCTCTCTCTGTTCCTCAAAACAACCAAGCACACTAGACTCTCAGAGTGTGTCTAATATTTACTTATCTATATACATTCACGGCTCATTCTGTCTATTCATTGGTCTCTATTTTAATATCTCTTCCTCTGAGAGGCCTTATCTGACCACCTCATAGAAAACAGCATCTTCATTTATCTTGCTTTACTTCTTCATAGTACTTCTGACAAAATATTATGAATAAATGAGTTTCATTTCCTGTCTCCCCAACTCGAATTTCGGTTCCATAAGGACAGGTTCTCTTCACTATTCGATGCTGTATTTCAGCATCTACAATAATGCATGGCACATTAAAAGCACTCATAAATATTCAGTAAGTGAATAAGTGAATGGAAGACATACTGGAAAGTAAAACATAAGATAAAGGCTAAAATAAACTTTAAACTGTACAAAATGCCCCTAAAGTCTTAGTTCATGCTATTCAAAGTTATCTGTATGTTCTCTTCCATTCTGTACTAAATGTTAGTTTATCCCGTGGTATTTCTAGATATCCTCTTTCATGTCTATACTTACAACTCCTTAAAAAAGCTCTTGATAGTTTGTTTTTTTGGGGGAGGGGGTACTCAGCAGTCCTTAGGGAACAATATTACTCATATGGAATTTGTAGCTTTTGCCAATCAGTTAAAAAATATACATTATACATATAGTTACTTTGGTAGAATGGCTTTGCAGAGGTGAGAGACCTCTAATGTTTTGTTGTTTATACATATGCCTTTGTTTTACATGTTTTTCAATAACTATATCTTACATTTGCAATTTTTAAAAAGGCAAAGTACTTTCTACAGAAAAAAGAAAAGGCAGTAAAATATTTATCTGTTTCCTAGTCTCTTTTTTAACCAGTTTCCAATCTTTGAATAGTTTGCTAGTTTTCCATGAATCTTTTGAATCACATGGTAAGATAAAAAATAAATGTAGCCTCTGATTTAACATTGATTTGGAAATAACACCTTGATGCAATCTTCACAACCTTCCACTAACATAAATATACAGGTGAAGAAACAATGAAAACCTAAGACACCATGTCTTGGTTTTGGCTACTAAAATAAAATGCCATAAACTGGATGGCTTCTAAACAACAGAAAGTTATTTCTCACAGTACTGGAGTCTCAAGTCGAAGATCAGGGTGCCCATATGGTCGAGTTTTCGTGAGGGCCCCCTCCAGATAGCAGACAGCTAACTTCCCATTTACCCACATCACGGAGAATAGGGAGAGGAAACAAGCTCTCTGGGGACTCTGATTAAGTGCACTAATCCCATTCCTGACAGCTCCACTCTTATCACCTCATCTCATCCTAATTACTTACCTCCCAAAGGTCCACCTCCTGATACACCATATTATAGGAGGGTAAGGTTTCAATATGAATTTGGGGGGAATACAAACATTCAATCCATAACACACCACTAAAATACAGTCACTGTGTTTCAAATATCATGTAATATTTTCTCTGAAATGTGGACCATTATAACAAAACTGAGAAATATAACTGCTGATAAATACGTGCTATTTCATGGGATAGTAAAAAAGAGTACACATTATCCCTCCTGCCTGGTATTCACCCTGGTTTACAAACTTGACGTTTATCTTTCCACCAGAAAATAGAGTGATCCCTTAACTGTTTCAGTGCTACTGTTTCAAGGCAGCCTAAATGTCATTTCCATATCCCCAATTTCTGTTAATAGGTTATTTATTTATTGTATTAGTCTGTTTCATGTTGCTATAAGAGAATACAACAAACTAGGTAACTTATAAAAAATAGAGATTTATTTCTCATAATTCTGGGACCTTGGAAGTCTAAGGTCCACCGGGCCCACATCTGGTGAGGGCCTTCTTGCTGCTTTGTCCCATGGCAAAAGGCAGAAGAACAAAAGAGCATGCACGTGTGGGAGAAGGGGACCAAACTCTTTCTTTTTATCAGGAACTCGCTCTCCATACAACCAACGCATCCCACAATAATAACACTAATCCATTCATAAGAACAAAGCCCTCATTACCTACTCACTTACCAAAAGTCCCACTTTTCAACACTGTTGCATTGGGGATTAAGTTTCCAACACATAAATTTTGGGGGACACATTCAAAAAATATCATTTATCAAAATCTGGTAAGAGACCATAACTACCACCTCTCCAAAACACACACACACACACACAATTTGTCTCAAAGTAAATGGGTCATTCTCTGGGAATGGGATTAATAGACATACATATTTACTCAGCGTGTAGATAAAAATCTTTGTAATAAAGAAATAGCAAGCTCAGGGTAGATATATGGTTGGCTTATTAGCAAACACCTTCTAGACAAATGTAGTCTCGTCAATGGATAAGTAAACATAAATAAACTGTAAGTGGTTTACCAAGCAAAATTGAAACAAAAGTTACAAAGAGAAGAAAAAGAAACAAAAAACCAAAAAGAAAAAGAATATTTTTCTTATACCTTAAATCTAAGTGCCTTAAATCTAAAAGATTATATATGAATCATATGTATGCATTTACATATTTTTATTTTATACATTATATATAATTTACATATAAAATTCTATATATGTATTATATACC
>NW_007746242.1:1881-4180 GCF_000696425.1 Galeopterus variegatus | reverse complement strand
AAGATTAATTAGAGGAATTTAAAGGAGAATTAGAGATAGTAAAGTACTAAATTAATACTTAAATTTTTTAAAAAAACATGAAGAACAAGGTTTAAGAGCCATCATTAAATACATAAAAAATAAAAAATATGAAATATTAAAATATTTTTAAGTGATAAATATGGTAGAGGGACAACACAAATTCAGCCCAAGATGTATTAACATATTTGAGGTAAAAAGATAATTAATAAACACAGACTTGAAACTTCACTGTGTATATTGGAATTCACTGAATATGTTTGAATTATAAAAGTAACAGCAGGGTAAACAGATCACTTAGAAGGAGGAAAATTAAAAGTAGCATTGGACATTTTGGCAAAATAAAATTCCACATGACAATAGAACAAATAGCCATAGATTTTTAGGCAAAATTTGGTGAAACAACAATTTCAGACCCAACTTCCCCCCTTGAACCCCCCACGCTACTCTAGTAATCACGTGAAAGCAGCAAAAACATCTTCATGTCCAAAGACTCAAAAAAAATGTGTCTCCTATTCTCTTCTGGAGTAAAACTTGTTGAAGGCATACATATAAGCCATCTGAAATATAAATCAAAATTAGGAAAGCCATAATTAAAATATTTCAAAAACAACTTTTTTCATCTCCCATAGAATCATCAAAATATACACCCTCAATTCAACAGGAAGCTCTCAAACAATTCTCACTAATTCACCGATAGACTCAATAAATTTAGTTTTTCATTGCCTGTTCAATGCAGGTATTGGTCTAGGTATCTGGAATACCTTAGCAGACCAAACGAAGATTTGTCTCTCATGCACAGGTGAGATGGGAGTAGGGAAGACACAAAAAGTAAGCAATATAAAAAATAAGTAAATTATATCATATTTAGATGATGATAGGTTTTTATGACAAAAAAGAAAGATTAGAGGGAGGGCATACATCAGAAGTTGTGGGAGTGAATAAACTGCAATCCAAATAACAAATAACAACTGCTTGAACATTCAGGGACACACTGATAAAGTTTTTTTCATTCTTATATTATTAGTTACTATTGCCGGTGTTACTACGACTATTTCTTCTGCTGCCATTGGTAATGCCACCATTATTATTGCTATTGTTCCTGCTGCTGCTGGCATTGCTCCTAAATGATATAAACATCATTTATGGAATATTTACTATGTTCTCAAGCACTGTAATATGTGCTTTAGATATTTTTTTGGTTATGAATATTCATGAGATACAAAGTTGATTGACACCACTCATGCCCAAGATGTGATGGCCAGATCCATACTGGCAGAATGTCAATTACCACAAATTGCAATTATACCCCACGTCCCCCACCCAATTATCCCCAGCCTCCCTCCCCATTTTCCTTTCCCCCACTCTACTTTGTGTCCCTAAGTATGTTCTCTCCCTCTGCAAGTCCAACACATCACTGTGGTCTTTCTTTCCCTCCTTCTGTCTTTCTTAACTCCCACTCATGAATGAATACATATGGTATTTATCCCTAAATGTTTTGCTTATTTCACTCAATGTAAGTTTCTCCAAGTACATTAGTGTTGTTGCAAATGGGAGAATTTCATTCTTTTTTTTATGGCAGAGTAGTATTCCATGGTGTATATATACCACAGTTTCCTTATCCAACCATCCAACGATGGACATTTAGGTTGGTTCCACGTCTTGGCTATTGTAAACAGAGCTGCAATGAACATGGGAGTACAGGTATCCCTTTGACATGATGACTTCCCTTCCTCTGGGTATATAGAAGTGGGATTGCTGTATCATATGGAAGATCTATCTGTAGTTGCTTGAGAAACTTCCAAACTGTTTTCCATAGTGGTTGTACTAATTTACAGTTCCACCAACAGTGTAGGTTCATACCCTTGCTAGCATTTGTTATTCTCTGTCTTTTTGCTTTATATATTTAATGCTCATGATAATCCAATGAAGTTTGGTACTGTTATTATCTCCATTTTATGCATGTCAAAACTAAGACTCAGATTTTTAATAATTTACCCAAGATGTTACAAATCTTCCACATTATCATATGATTGAAGATTAAGACCAAATCAATCTTATATGAATTTTAAAATTTCATTAAGAAAGCTTATAATGAGGCTCAAGAAAGGCCTTTAGCAGGTCTTTGCTTAAGGCACCATTGGCCAACAGATTCATAATTT
Organism: Galeopterus variegatus; assembly: GCF_000696425.1. Taxonomy (NCBI): domain Eukaryota; kingdom Metazoa; phylum Chordata; class Mammalia; order Dermoptera; family Cynocephalidae; genus Galeopterus; species Galeopterus variegatus. Next base: position 2,000 of record NW_007746242.1, on the reverse strand, counting down.
CCTTTAAATATAAATACACTATTTAAGTAAAAACACACACAGTCTCAGAAAAATAAACGTACCCAAATGCTAGCTTATATCTTAAAACTAAAGTGGATTTTATTAAAATAAACTTTACT
>NW_007746242.1:0-1486 GCF_000696425.1 Galeopterus variegatus | reverse complement strand
AACCAAATCAATCTTATATGAATTTTAAAATTTCATTAAGAAAGCTTATAATGAGGCTCAAGAAAGGCCTTTAGAAGGTCTTTGCTTAAGGCACCATTGGCCAACAGATTCATAATTTCCTTTAAATATAAATACACTGTTTAAGTAAAAACACACACAGTCTCAGAAAAATAAATGTACCCAAATGCTAGCTTATATCTTAAAACTAAAGTGGATTTTATTAAAATAAACTTTACTGTCTGTATTATTTAAATATTAAGTGGAACATGAGGTTACTTCAAAAAGTTCATGGAAACATTCGTATTATCTTTTAATTCTTCTTTTCCACAAAATTTTTAAGTACCCTCATATATTTTATAATATGAAATAGTAAGGTAAAGTAAAAATGTTGAATGTAGCCAACAGGTCTAAGAAACCCCACAAAATATTTACAACTGGTAAATAAAACATCTGAGAAGACCACCTCTAGCCTTTGCCCAATTTTGCTTTGCAATTCAGAATAGCAAAAAATGAAGTTATGGCAGAGAATAATTTATTTTTATTTCATGATCTGATTAAATATTTGGATCATTTTTTAGTATCTTCTGTTGCTTATTAAATTCCATGGAAAACTTTGACAGTCAAAATGATTTAGAAATATCTCACAAAGTTACTAGAATTCTCTAAGCAGTAACAGACAGTACAAGATACTTGTAGAAAAGTTTGCCCATTTTGATGGACACTGTCAGCCCAGATTCCCTTGGACTCCTTCACCATTTCTGTATACCTCTTCCTTGCTTCAGCATGCTTTTGTCTCCAAAGGCCTGTGGAAGAAGAGTGTAACCCTTCCTTTACAGGGGCTGCTTTGTCCAAAGGCTAAGACACCTAGAAGTGCCTGGGAATTTACATTTGTTGTAGGTACCTGTGAGGTCCTTGGCCAATAACCAACTGGAGTAAGAGTTATAAAAGCCCAGCTCCTTGGATTTCTGGCCATGTATTAGTGACAGTGGTAGTGGTAGCAAGGGTCTTGGGGTGGGATTTGAGAGAATAATGACTCTTCCAGTTATCCTAACTTATCACCCTATTTATTTCCTTTATAGCACTTGCTGTAATTTGTAATTATCTTGCTTCTTTTTTGCTTACCTATTTTATGTTTTCTTAACTAGGAATTTAAGATACACGATAAATATTTGCTCTTAACTTTATTTATCTATTTGTTCATTTAGGCAATTATTCACTCGACTGATATAGATTGAGTGCTGACCATGTTCCAGCACTTTTTTATATAAGTCTGGATAAGAGAAGAGCACTTTCAAATTTTGTCAAAATTTATGCACAGTGTTCCAGTCTCCAATTTTTGCCAGTATAGAGGATCACACCTACAATTTCCAGATAAAGCAATTCATGCATAAACTCTCTTATTTATAAATACAAATTTTTGAGATACTGGGACTACCTTTCTGTCATGTTATATTTCTTTAAATGCATAAAATAATAGATACATACA
>NW_007746241.1:14495-15636 GCF_000696425.1 Galeopterus variegatus | reverse complement strand
GATTAAGAAAATATTAACAATGAAGAATTAGTAAAAACCTGACACCTTCGGCCTAGCTGTCCTCGGTACCTAGGGCTATGGAGGGATTGTGCTGGTCCCAGGACTGGTGGGCAATATCAGCACAGATGAAGCCAATGACTTTTTTATGCAGGATGGCTTTTATGTTTTTAAGATGGACATGGCTACTTGTGAGAAGAGAGGGAGATTTTCTAACCATGCATGTTATAATCATAAAAAAGGATTACTCAATTAGACCATCAAGTCGTTCGACTGGGACATGTTCTCTTCAGTACTTTCTTTTTTTTTTTAATCTATCTTAGCAACACACACAGAGCCCAGTGGAACCTGAGAGGTCATCTTGGACAGGCCCTTAATTTTAGAGATGAAGATGCCAGGGCCAGGGATTTGCTCAAGTTTCCACTAGGAACTGCTAAGAGTTGCAGGTATAGAACCCCAATTTTCTGGATCATGGGCTAGTGTTCTTACTCTCAGAGCAAAATGGTGGAGCCATGACAGGCTCTGCAGCCAGAGCAGGTGGGTTCGAATCCCAACTCTGTCACTCACTTCCTGAGTGATCCTGGGCAAGCTGCTTCAAATTTTCTTATCTGTACAATGGAAATACTAGCACCCCTCATGGGATTGCTGTGAAAGTAAGTGGGATCACATACGTAAGGCACCTGCTCTGCCCTTGCTCCATCCAGTACTTTTCTCTACGTACCCCTCCAGGGCTACTGAGTGCATGATTCTATACCCCTCCAGGGCTACTGAGTGCATGATTCTCAAGGCAAAGAATTAACAGGGGCAGTATCACTGTACGAGTATATGCAACATTTCCATTACCATGAAAAAGCCATTATTAAAAACCTGTTTGCTTTACAATGAGTGTAATATTACTCTTATAATAAAGAAAACTATTAAAGCTATTTATATTTTGGAGATAATAATTAAGAATTTAATGACACGTGGCCCTAAATAAAGAAGAATAAACAGGGATCCTTTCTGTCTACTGAAAGCTAGAAATGTAAGGGATTATAGGGGAAGCGATACTCAAATAAGATATCTTAACTTTGTCCCTTGAATTTGGCAATGGAGAGTATGTAAAGCTGATGTAGAAATGTCTTTTCTAAGGAAGTGACACTTC
>NW_007746241.1:11743-13558 GCF_000696425.1 Galeopterus variegatus | reverse complement strand
TCATTTCTTTGTAATGAGAGCATTTGAGCTCCTCTCTTCTAGCCATTTGAGAACATACAATCAATTATTGTTAATTACAGATGCCTAGCACTAATAGTTTTTAAAAGCCAGCTGGCTTTTTAATAATTTAAAATAATTTAAGTTAAATAATTTAATTCTCATATGACAACAAAAGAGACTAAGATACAAGTCCACCTACTTTTTTACTTGTGTTTTAGCCTCAGACTGGCTGTGGAAGAAATCTTAGGCTGGCTAGTTGACTTTCCATAGTGTTCTATGTATCAACCACCAAAGACAGACAGGATTACCTTTCAGTGCAATCAGGCAAGGTGGCAATAGGGCAAGGCTGCATTTTAGAACCTGACCATCCCTCTGCTTTTGATACCACAGTTGGGTGGGGCACTGTGATGAGGGGAAGGAGAGGTGATGTGGGGGTGTGGATGATGAGGACACTGCATGTTTCTGATTTTCCATCATATTTCACCAATGATTTTATACGGCCCATGTCTTTCATAAGATGCTTGTGCAGAGAAAAATCAATCAACTAATCTCTCTTTCACAAACACAGAGTCACCTTCACTGTTCAAAATAATAAAGAGGAGAAAGAACCAAGACAGGAGTGGTAATCAAAAATTGCACTGGACTTTGAAAAGCCTATCTGCCAGTGCTTCTACTGATAGATAACACTGTTATAAACAAAGCACAAGCTCTGGAGTCCACGTGGCCTGTGGCTTCTACAGCTCTGTAACATGAGGTATTAAGGTCATCACTTTAATATTTTTTTTTTTACCCATGAAAGAATTACTTAATAGATAATTTGACTTTCCCAAGTAGATTATTCCCTGAATAATAGTCACGAATAAGTTTGAGTACTCTGACACTCATTTTTCAGCACAAATTTATGAAATGCTGGTTTACTGATATGAGTCTCCTACAAGTTCGAATAGTGTCAGTCCCTTACAGCTTAATCAGCTGTGAGTGAGTTGATGAAACTGATTCTCCAGACCTACTCTGAGGACAAACCCACCAATTCCACCAGCGCAGCCATGGCTAGGGAGCCGCTGGCCTCCCTCCTGACTAAAGCTAACCACAGTGCATACAGTACAAACTACACAGAGCTCACACACTCTTCCCTGATATAGCCTGACTTCTGGACTAGTTCAAACCTAGGTAGACTTGTCGAAGGTAGCTGGCCTAGCTGGTGCCCACAACGCAACCACCAACCTCTAAATCTGTACTGATATGGGACCAGAACTGCCCCCTCCCTCACCCTTTCTTCCTTTGCAAAAAGTTCTCCAATCTATGGGGATACTTTGGAAAGTTCGAGCAAAAAATGAATTACAAGATAATTATAATCTTCCTATGAACTTTCTGAAGACCCCTCTTGCAACTGAGGTTCTGAAAAATAGAGGAGATAGTAATAGTGAAATAATAAGGAAATTAAATTGTTAGTTGTTCTAAAGATCATATGAAGAAATACGGAGAAAAGCAGCACAGAATGTGGCCAGTTAATAATTTCAGTCCAGTACCTAGGAAGGAACACTTAAAAGGTTTTTTAACATCACTAAGACAACTTTTAATATGCTGAGGCAGAAAAAGATTAAATAGTTTCCTGTTGCACAGCAACAACAAATGTCCTATCTGCACACATTATCCCCTGCATCCTGGAATAGCTCAGGGCTTTGGAATGAGGCTGAAAAACAACCAGAAGTAAAGGCAAATTGCTATAACTTCATCACGCCACAGCCTTATCCCTCAAATCCAAATAATAAGCACATCCTTCAAATTATGCCAAAAGCCAATGATCTTGGCTTT
>NW_007746241.1:2646-11230 GCF_000696425.1 Galeopterus variegatus | reverse complement strand
TTGAGGAGTTTGATTTCTGCAGCAGCCCTGCCTCAAAACTCGTTAATGATCATGAGTAAAATGCATCCCACCTGGAAAACACAGAGGATTTCAACTATGTTTCTCTAGTTATATAATATGAGCTCTGAAGGTGAGGACCTATAGCACTGATGCAGCAACCAACCACCCCAGCCAAAGAAAAGTAGAGCAGACACTTGGGAACTTACTTCGGGACGGCAGCCCAAGCCTTTTTTAACCGATAGATGGAATTAGACTGCAGTGCTGAAACGATGGCCCTCAAGGAGGAAAAATTCTTCAGGATTCTACATTCCTGTATGGGGAGTGATTAAAACATAAAAGGCATTTAAATATCAATATTACAGTGACTTGGTGGTTTCCTGCTGCAGAGGTATCACAGCTGCTATGAATTCTTACCACTAAATAGGCAGCTGTATAAATACTGAACATCAAAAAGTGGCTCCTTCCTCCCACCCCAGTCACTGAAACACTTTATAGATTTTGGCACTGTATGCTTGTTTTTCTCCCTTTAACATATTTTTTGTGTTGTTGTTACAGTTTTATAGTTTCCAGCTTTCCTAGTAAAAACATTAATGGAGGTGAGTCCACAGAGCTATGCTAGAGAAAGCAACTTTCTTCTGCTGAAAGCACACAGATACCCTAAAAATACACATGAAAGATCGCTGTATCCTTTAGACCCACAAAGCAAACTGGGCAGCAGCCACGTCAAGGTCAGATGGTATCAAACACCTCATGACCAACCCTTGTCCAGAGAGGTGTATATAACTTGGCAATAAAAATTCACCACAAGTTGAACTTGGGCTTTTATGCTTTTAGCCAACGGGGAATATTTTTATACACATTCATTTCAAATTGGCTTTTCCTGCAACCATAAACATGCAGAAACACCTTTGTACTTCAATGCTTCCAAAATAATTTGGAATTTTAAAATAAAATTCATTTGGGGAGTGTTTGAAAACAGAATAGAAAGAGAACAGGAAACATTCTGGATGTCATTTTCTGGGTAAGAAGAAAGCTCCCTGCTTAAACATAAGCTACCATAGGGAGCCTATAGCATCAGCAGTCAGTGACCTTGGAGTCTAAGTCCTGCTGGATGCATAGCAGTGACAGAAAACAGCCAGGGAGAGGCCTCATTCTTGGCTGGCATGGAGAGGGTGGCAACACGGGGAGAGTGGACTATGCCTTATGTCATAGGAGATGCTTCTTATACGGGCACGTGGGGGTGTAATACATCCAGGGTTTCAACTAATATACAAAGTGAGCATGTGTTTGGCTTTGTGCAGAACATCTAGGGCGAGAGGTCCCAGAGTGGTTGGGCGTAAATGCAAATCGCTTCAAGGATCATTTCATGAAGTAATGCTAATCCTGAATACGAAGGGCAAACAGCATTCGCTAATTTAGCATGCCAAAATCTGGCTACCGAAAACTATGCCAAACAAACCTTCAAACATTTTCTTTACAGTAAATGCTGAAGTACTTTACAGAAGACATGCCCACCCTTTCAAATGCCTCAATGTCCTCCCCTTATTTAAACAGAAAGAAAGAAAAAAAAAAAAAAAAAAAAGGCTCTGAATTGCAGTCTGGAAACCAAGCCTATGAGAGCATGGTTCAGCAAAGGTTCAGAATCCAAAAGCTATATTCTAAAAATCAGGAAACTTGCAATAAATAAAGGAACTCAGGCACAGATATATCACGCAATTTGTAATAAACATATGGAACACATTATTCAGAAAGAGGTTTAAATGAGGGGTTTAAAGGAGTGCAAAAGGCATCTTGTCCCATTTCTAGAAAAGAAGGTATCTTTTTTGTGATGCAAAAGTAAAAATGTAGCATTAGGACCAGTCCAAGAAAACACAGTAATATTAAGTCAGACAATTTTTCTGTATATAAAATGACCATTTTTCAAACATCCTATCAACAGAAATTGACTGTGATGAACGTAGGAAAAGTAAAATAAATCTTGGCAGGAAACCACCTGGGAGTTTTGTTATTTTATTAAGTTACCCTACACAATTTCCAGAGACACAACCTACTCAATATTAGGAAATTATACCACCAAGAGGAAGGACACTTGGCTTTTTCGCATATGCTATGGGATTTGGAATATACTTCAAATTATTCAAGTTGTATTTCTTATTACCACATAAATGCCTAACTTATAATTTGTACCAAAAGTCATCTGTTTGAGGGCCGGCCCGGTGGCGCAGTGCTACAGTGCGCCGCTTGCGAAGCGCAGCAGCACTCCCGCCGAGGGTTCGGATCCCACATACAGACCGGCCGCTCACTGGCTGAGCGAGGTGTGGGAGCAACGCCGAGGGTTGCGATCCCGTTGCCGGTCCCGGTCCGGTACGGGCGCGACACTGAGGGTTGCGATCCGTTGCCGGTCACGAAAAAAAGACAAAAAGGAAAAAAAAAAAAGTCATCTGTTTGAGCCACACTATGTCATACACACAGGTGCGATATTCTTGCTATAGACTTTCTAAGCAGTTGAATGGATTGGGGGTAGACAGACCAGTTGCTTTGGAGACATGTAAAAGATTGTAAATGTTGTGGCATTTATGGTAGAAATACTTTCTTATTCTAAGATGGAGAAATTCCATGCTATATAACACTATATCAGAACCTCCTTTGTAACTTTTACTTGTTGAGAAATAGGCTCAATTTAGAATAAGAGAAATGTAAGTTACTAATGCAACTTATACTCTTATGTTTCTTGTTCATTTTTTTTTCATATACTAAAAATCGTGTGGTGACAGACTACCTAAAGACTCAAAACAAGGAAAACAAGGCAAATTCTCTGGCACAATTATGTCCTTGCTCTTTAATCAAAGACAACAAAAGAGAATATGAAAGGCTTAGGGATGGGCTGGCCAGTTACTCAGTGGGTTGGAGTGTGGTGCTGATGACACCAAGGTCCAGGGTTCGATCCCTGTAACAGGCCAGCCACCAAAAGAAAGGCTTAGGCATTATGACCTACAGATAGGGGATTAATGAAAAACACATCTAGTGGGATGTAAAGCAAAATGTGTTTTGGTTGAGGGTTGACCCATGTAGCCCAGAACAAAAAACTAATAGGATATTTACATAGTAATTCTTTTGCAAAATCATTGCTTTGCTGAGGTAATTTCTTCTGCTTAGACAAAAAAATGCCTTCTCGAATCTTCAAATACCCAAAATCCTAACTATTATTCAAAGCTAAATTCAAATGTCACCTCATCCATGAAGCCATCCTTGATCACCCCAACCAGTACTTTCTCCCTCATCCACTTTCACAGTACTCATCTCACACAGCCCTACTCCTCTACTGCCCAGGCGGAGAGTGCTCTATCCTGCTATGTCCATAAAGTACATCAGGAGCTCACAAAATATATGGTAACCATTGACTGAATACTTTTGACATTTCCTCAGTCATGACATAAGATGCTGATAAATGAAAATCATATACCATGTAAAGAACTGAACCGAGAGACCAGCCACTGAACAGCAGAATGTAATTCAGGCCTAGAAACAGATTCCTCCCTCCAACTTCAGGTCTGAGGCCCCCAGAAAGGCCTCAGATGGATGTGAGATCTGCCTAAGTGCTTCAGTTCTTTAGAGAAGAGATTCAGGATTCTGAGAAGGTACCAGCTCTTCAAATCTGCAGAAGATGTAATGCTTCCAGGTACTGGAAGGGGGCATGGGTAATCATTTGGGGTTGAAAAGCAGTCTGTTTGACATGCAGACCCTTGGTTATATTCACTGAAAGTGGGGCAGAGACTGACAGCCCATGGTGAACACAAAGGAAAAAGCAGACAGAATGTCTCTCCCTGGAAAAGCAGCAGTGTGGGGGCCCACGAGCAGAAAGAAGCTAGCGGGGGAACATTTTTTTTTTTAAGAGGAAAAATAAATAAGCTCCCAAGTTAAGAAAGGCAACTTTTTTCCTTACTTTAGAACAACAAAAACCACCACCACCACCAAATGGGCCCTCAACATAGAGTCTTTTGACAGCCTTTCCAACCAAATGGCTAAACCATTTAAACAAAGTAATGGGAGTAGGCTCTAATATCTACTAAACACAAAGAATAATTTTGAAAAGACAATTACATGAGCAATGTTAATCCACTTCTCGATGATTCTGGCTCTCTGCTGAGTTTTCAGTTCTTTGCCCCCCAGGATGGTGCTGACAACACATTTGGTGAGGGTATTAAACTGAGAGATGGTAGCACGGATCGTAGGAGCCAAATGTTTGTTTTCCTTCTTATCCCTTCGAGACCAAATGCAGCCCAGGCAGTGGTGAGGCACTACTTTCTTGAACAGTTGCTAGAACAAAAGAGGAATTGACTTTAAGACAACAGAGACATTTTATATGGCAAAGCACATCATCTGGGGCATCTGTACGTTGGTATTTTGTGAAGTCAAATAATCCTTTTCAACTTGATTTGCCTCATGGTGTCCATTTCAATAGACAAAAGTAAATAATTAATACATTAATGCATCAGAAAAGCCTACGTGATCTTTTTAAATCAGCTCAACCAAGCAAATAGAACACAATGACCAAAAGAAAATTTAAATGACTAAAGACATTTTTAATTTTCTGTCTTGCAAGAAAAGCCAGGGTAGATAAATGTGGTTATGGTTATTTTAACTTCAGTATCATACCCAAGGTGCGTTGTGGGCACTCATGATCATGAACTACCTATAATGCAACTAGATGCTCACTGACTGCTGAAAGTGACTCACAGACGAACAGCACATGCCCCCCCATCAATGTCACGGTTCCACATTCTTTAAAATGAAGAAAGTAAAAAGCATACAACAGGAAAAACTATCCCATATCACACGGTAGAAGGAAGAAAGAGGGATTTAGATTCTGATTTCCAGGTCTTTTCCTAAAAATAATAACCGACAAAGTTTTCCATCTTTCTCTTATGCTATCATCGTGGAACCAAAAGACAAATGTTTTTTTAACAAATCAGATTCTCATTTGTACAATGATTCAGTATAATTTGTGTAGGGATTTGTATAAAAGAAAAACACCAGGATTTACTTCATACAGACTATCTGATTTACTTCTGATACCTTACTTGCATCCTCATTAGATGGAAACTCTCCTGCTTTCTCAAAACTCATTAAGTACAGAAGAGCTAAAATCATTGTGATAATTCCTAAAAGTCTCCTTTAAAAAAAAAAAAGAAAGAAAGAAACTGGTACTTACTATCTAACACTGAGGTAAGAAACGTGACTGACAATCAAATATGTACAGCTAACAAAAATATTCAAACTTCAAAAGTACAGGAAGCACACGTGGAAATGAGCTGCCAGATAGGGTCACATGTGGACTCAGTGAATTCATTTTATCCTAACTTATACTTTGACCCTTTACAATCCTCCAAATAAACAGTTCAGATCTTGAAATATTTATGAGTCTGAAGGGAGAGAAACACCCGTGGAACAGGGTAGATTTTGTTTCACTAGGATTAGAATTCTTACTTCCCTCTGTGTCTTGAGCTCCAAGTGAAAAGCACCTTCTTCCAGATTTGCAAGAAGAGCTTAGGCCTGAATCATTCAGATGATTGATTCAAGTCACATCTTAACTCTGCATTTATAGGCACAGCCTCTCTCAAGGATTCAAAAAGACTTAAATCATATTGCCCCACCGCACTCTCCAGGCCACCAATACTGTCACTCCCCCATGTTTAAGTAGAAGCACATCTGAGACACAAAGAGAAGACGTACCGCGTCCATGTAGGTCAGCTGCTCGGCCACGAGGTCCTCCGAGAAGCACGTGAATTCTGCTGACCCTCTGCCTTCCAGCTCCTCCTCCTCTTCCAGGCTGAAGGAGATGGTGTTGGGAAGCCCACCTGTTCACATCCGAAAAAAATCAGTAATTTGGTGCCTGTGTATAAGACCTTGTTTACAGAGTCAAATGGGACCTCTTTAGGAAGAAGAGGGCTAGTCCTTCAGAAAACCCATAGGGAAATAACAGCAGACCATAAATCTGAGCAAAATGGAGGTCCTCCCCAACTCTGCTTGTTCTTAGATTCTTTACTACCTTCAGGGGCCTCATGTTGTCACTCTGACAAGCCACGGGTTCCTACGCCAAGGACAGAGCCAGGTTAGGCAAAATCTGGAGAAACAAAGTGGGGCCCGCATTTGGGGTCACCCTCACTGTGGGCACCCTCACACTCTCTGATCAGCTCCAGGACTAATCCAAGTCATTCCTAAACCCCGACCATGTAATTCTTAATTTCTGGGCCACTTCTCATCAGAAGCCTAGAAGGACTGGGCATGAAGGCAGGCCAGGCTTTGGGGGTAGAATGGGCCATTGTGGTATCAGAAATACTGACAAAGTCCTCAGAATTCTCTAAATGTTCAGAGTCCCTTTCAGCTTCCACCTAAAGTTAAGTACGCATGAAGCAGCAGAATATAGCCTTAAACTAAATTCATCTGAGCCTTATTATAGACAAGCCCATCAATTAACAAATTACATAGGGCACAGCCTGCAGAAGTAAGAAAAAAATCACTACCCAGGACTCCAAATAAAAAGCTGAAGGGCTGAACACCTAAAACAGGACCTCCAGTCTCCATCTGGAAAAAACTAGAATTGGATGAAGTTCGACTTGAATCCTCAGCCTCCCTTCCCTGGAGGTTTTCCCCAATTCCTGGGCTGTTTCTCACCTCATCCCCCTTCAAAAAAAAAGATCTAGTTGCATTCAGTCATATCTCAGCAGAAATTTAAATCAGTTACTACTCCCCCAGAACAACATTTATATTTTAAAGCTCGTCTTCTCTGGTGGCAGGTATGTAACTTAAAGATTGCCCCATTACCCCAGAGTTGAAGGTCCTCATGCAAATGGGGACTGGAAGAGGTAGGAGGAGATAACTGCCTGGCCCCAAAGTCTGGGACACAAACAAGTGCCAGCTAAAGGAAGCTAAAACACTCCATGATATGGGGGATGCTAAACAGTCTGATTTCATCACTTTCCCTCCACACAACTCAGGTACTCTCTCATTCAGTGAAGGAATGAGAAATTGGGGGTCTAATGGTTCAGAATGGGCCTCTGATCCCTCTGCCAGCCACTGTATAGATATGTATCAACCACCTTGCAATGCAGAGGCTGACCCACTTCAGCCAAGAAAGGTCTGTGCTAAGTAAGGCATGATCTCATTCATTCATTCAACAAACACTCATGGCAGCCGCATATGTTCGTATGTCTAGAATGTTGCTGTGCATGAAGAGTACACGGTCCTTTCTCTCTGGGGCCTAGTTCATGCCTTCACTGTTTCTGCTTTTCGTTCTCTTCCAGAAGTAAGTAAAAACTTCAAGCACGATTTTACTTTTGAAACATACAGGAGAGCCTGTTGCTTTTGCCGGCGTTAAGACTGGGTAAAATAAACACATGGGAACCAAGGCAATCTCCTTCTGCCCTGCCTCGGCCTGCCAAATGAGCTCTGCCTTCCAGTCCCTGGGTTGGAAACAATGAGCGACTGGTCTCACCGGTTCCCCAATTAGGCACAGAGCCAGGGGCAGCCCCAATGGGGAGAGCTGGGCTCCAACACAGCGTTTTCCACTCCAGCGCAAAGCCAGGCGTGCAGGCCCCGAAGGGAGCTGAGGCCCGCAGCTGGAGGTGTGCCCCTGGTATTCAAACATTCCCGGCAGATGAAGTCATCTGAGATACACAGTATCTGGCAGTCTGTTTGTAATGATGCAACTGCATTTCCCCCTCTCTGCTCCCCCAAATATAAAAAATGCAGCAGGTACTGTTAGGAATTTGAGGTTATTTTCTTTGGAGCTGATGCAGCTTCCCTGATCAGTGCCAAGGAATCGCTTCCTTTCCCTCACTGAGGAAATCAGCCATCACTTCAGGGAAATGCCTGTCACAAACTCCAAGTGGGTCAGCCACCATGGCAACCGTCACCAGCACCCCAGGAAGAAGATAAAACGTCATGCTGGAAGCTTGTCCTAACCTCTTTCTTTCTTCAAAGCCTGATAGTTATAAGCACCCCATGACCTAGAATGGTAGCCCCTCCTTTGTCCTTGAAAATGGGGGGTCAATTCCTCAAAGAGGAAAAAACAGCCACAGAAACTTCCTTTCCTGAGGCCATTAGAGATGCTAAATGATGGTAATCTGCTCTGGCAGGGGACACATTACAGTGATGCTTTCTACCCTGAAGGAGAAACACCTTTTCTGAGCTCTGGGGAGGGCAGGAGCAGAATCAGATTTAATTTCTTGTCTGCTGGATGGGGGTGCTTGTTTACATTTGATAGAAGGAGGAGTTATCAGGCAAACAGTGCAAAGCAAGTTCAGCATGGTGCATGTTGATGGTGGAATATAAAAATCTCATCCAGGAGACCCTCTTCTTCTTGGTAACAGAAGAAACCCTAAGAAATTACTTAACTTCTCTGAGCCACAGTTTCCAATGTTTTCTCATCTATAAAATGGGGAGCAGACTAGGTGGTCTTGAAAAAGCCCCTCTTTGGGCCGGCCTGGTGGTGCACTCGGTAGAGTGCGGCACTTGGGAGCATGGTGGCGCTCCCGCTGAGGGTTCGGATCCCATATAGAGACCAGTCCGCTCACTGGTTGAG
>NW_007746241.1:1903-2431 GCF_000696425.1 Galeopterus variegatus | reverse complement strand
TTCTGAAACTGCTCAAGAAGGTTTTGTGCTCTTCGCTCTGGGTCAGAGCCTGGCATCATCCATTTGAGATAATCCAGCAGCTTCTGTAAGCACGGGAAGGGAGGGGGTTCTCGGAAGTCCTCTGCGCATTGGTCAAGCCAGGCCCTCAGGATTGAAGCGATGGCACTGAGAATGAGAAATGGATAATCACTGCACCCAACTGGCCGTGGGGACTCAAAACAAGCCCTGGGCACAGAAGCCTGTCCCGGGTAGACCCTGGGAAAACTTGAGCAGGTGGCCAACAGGGGGTCAATTTATCCAAAATTCCTGGAAACATCAATGAATTTTAAGCACCTTAAAACAAGCTGACCACACTTAGTGAGTGGTGATTGAGTGGTGGGGGGAGACTGAGAAGGTTCCAAAAAAAAAAAAAAGAAGAAGAAGAAACCTAACCTTTGGAAAAACCCATATAGGGCAGAAAAAGACATGTAGAAGAAGCTTTCGTGAATCCTGAAATAACTTCAAAGCAATCTGTACACAGTGCGATAT
>NW_007746241.1:0-215 GCF_000696425.1 Galeopterus variegatus | reverse complement strand
CCTCAGGATTGAAGCGATTGCACTGAGAATGAGAAATGGATAATCACTGCACCCAACTGGCTGTGGGGACTCAAAACAAGCCCTGGGCACAGAAGCCTGTCCCGGGTACACTCTGGGAAAACTTGAGCAGGTGGCCAAAAGGTGGTCAATTTACCCAAAAGTTCCTGGAAACATCAATGAATTTTAAGCACCTTAAAACAAGCTGACCACACTTA
>NW_007746240.1:12250-13734 GCF_000696425.1 Galeopterus variegatus | reverse complement strand
AAAAAAAAAAAAAAAAAAAAAGAATTTATGAGCACAGTGGCAGTTAGGTGGGTGGAGACGGTGGTGGGAGCTTGTGGAGGTTCCCTTCTGGTTATTTCTGTTTCCCAGTGAAATAGGACGTTCTGTCATCAACTGACAGTGAGGATGGGAAGGAGGCATTAAAAGTTAAGGAGAAAAGAAAAGGCATAAAAATGTGATTTAGGAGAATAGGATAATGAAAGTAGTGGGAAAATGTAGTATGACTGCCAGGTAGCATTATGGTTCCACCTGAGATCAGTAATCCTGAATTTAAAGTTAACATTGTTGGGTATTTTTCTCCAGCTGAGATCAGCTGTGCAGGTACGAGTGTAGCAAAGGTAGAATACTAGATTAAATTTAGGCTGAGTTTCTCTGAAGAGAGAAAGGGGCAAGAAAGTTGAAGATAATGTATGCAAAGAAGTCATTTATAATGACTGACGTTGGAACTTAAGATAGGTGCAGATGGAACTGAGGACCAGGGAGTGGGGAGATAAGAAACAGTGAAAAAGTAATAGGAATTAATGGATTGTAAGTGCAGGTAGAATCAAAGGATTGTTAAAGTCAGGGTATCAGAGGGACAAAGCCAGAAAAAATATACTGGTGATCAAAGCAAGATGTGTGAAGAAAGAATCACTACAGAAGAGAAGGTCAAGGAACTGTGCAGTCAGGAAGGATAATGGAAGGATTATCCAAATGAATACCTAAATTACCAAAAATTACATGAAGAGTCACGTTGGAGAGAGTGATAGTGTGGCAGGAACTTTAATTTGGAGTTCAGAACTTGATTATAACAAGGAGGGAATAATGGGTGGTAGAGTCTGATGATATGAGATTCAAAATGAAGAGGGGAGGAATGAGGGAAGGGAGAAATTGACAGTGAAGAACAAGGAGGATGCCTGCCCCACTTCCAAGGACATGAGAGTGTGGGAAAGAAAACATCCACCATCTGAGAGGAAGCAGTGTCCTCAGGAGAGACTTGGACTTTAATTAGAACAAGAACATGAAACATACATTCCAAAAAGAATTAAAGAGTTAAAAATTCCTCATTTATCTCTACCTATTGTCCTCTCTCCTCACATTCATAGCCACACATATTGAATGAATTGTCTATTCTGATTCTGCTTCCTTACCTCTCTTTTACATTACAATCACTGTGCTCTAGAATTTACTCCCAACTCTCCATCAAAACTGTTTTTGCTAAGATCATAAATAACTGCCATACCATGGAATTCAATGGACTAATTTTAGGCTTCAAGTTATTAATCTACTTAACAGTATCTGCCACTGTCATGTACTTTCTTCTCTTACCTCAAATACTCCAAATTCTCCAGATGTTCCTCCAGCCTCTCTGGCTACTCCTTCTCTGTTTCCCTAGTCTTTGTCCACCACTTAAATTTGGCATTTCTTAAAACTCCAAATACTCAATTTCATCTACTGCCATGGTTTACATTACATCTGTTTTCAGA
>NW_007746240.1:6402-11536 GCF_000696425.1 Galeopterus variegatus | reverse complement strand
ACCTCTCTGGCTACTCCTTCTCTGTTTCCCTGGTCTTTGTCCACCACTTAAATTTGGCATTCCTTAAAACTCCAAATACTCAATTTCATCTACTGCCATGGTTTACATTACATCTGTTTTCAGAAAACTCCAAAATTGGCATCTCAAACTTAGTTGTGTCTCCTAAGTTACACTTACACTCACACGCAAACACACTGAAAACTACTGAACAGTTTTTATTTAGCTCCTCAAATCCAACATGTCCAAATCAAATAAAATTTCCCCTAAAATCTGTTTCTCCTCCTGAGTTACCAGAACCAGAACACAGAAGTCATCTTGATTTTTCATTCCCCTTCATTTTCCACATCTAAACAATCACTAGTTCTATCAGTTCTAGCTCTTACAATTCTTTGGAATCCATCTATTTCCTTCAATCCCATTGCCACCATCTTCTCATATCTAGAGTATAGTACAAAGCCTACTCCACTCTTAACCTCTTCCTATCCATCAAAAACAATGAAAAAAAAAAAGCAGTAGCCAGAAAACTAAAATCAAATATATGACTATGTCATTTTCTTGCCTGAACTCTCTCAGAAGTTTCCCCAATGGCCTTAAGTTAAAGCCCCAAATCCTTAACATGGCTTACAAGGTCCTGCTCCACAATATGGCCACTATCAACCTCTCTTGCCTCATCTCAAAGCTCTCTCCTTCTCACACTTCTCTGTTCACTCATTTACTCAACAGGTATTTACTGCATGCCTATGATGCCCCACACACTGTGCTAACCGATGGTGATACAATGATGAAGAAGACAGACATGGTCAATACCATAACGACCTTCTTTCAAGTTCCTCAAATGCACCACTTTCTAAAATCTAAGGTACTCCAAATGCTGCTTCCTCTGCTCAGAATTAAATCTGCAAAACACCTTGCCTGGCTAACTCCTCTTTAATCTTCAAATCTTAGATTTAATGTCATCTTCTTCTTTTTTTTTTTCTGACTGGTAAGGGGATCACAACCCTCGGCACGGTGTGGTCCACACCACGCTCAGCCAGTGAGCACACCGGCCATCCATCCCTATATAGGATCCGAACCCGCTCCCGAGTGAGCCACGGGGCTGGCCCTAATGTCATTTTCTGAGGAAGAAAAGTCTTCCCTCTTCCTTAAGACTTGGTCAAACACTTAGCTATAGTACCCTTATTTTCCTTTTTATAATTATTAATACACAAAATTATTTTTTGTATTTGTTTTTCCTGCTAGACATTATAATCTCCACGAGCACAGAGACCACAGCTATCTTGTGTTCTTGACTTGTGATACTGACTTTGCAAGTACCTTTTCTTCCACAGAAGAAAATATTTGTATTTTCAGAATATTACCTTTCTTGAGTGGTTTGTTGTACCATCTATCTTTTTTGATATCTGGGATAGTAATCCTTACTGATGGATTCTCAACTAGGATTTTATGCAGCAGAGCTGAAAACAAAACATTAAGACAACATTTACAAAAGGGTCATGCAGAATAGAAAAGCCTATGGCTTATGGTAGGGAACACATTCTCTATTGGCCTCCTTATGTCTAAATATTATTTCTGTGGAAGGGAAAGAATAAAGATACTAAATCGTTGCTTTAATTTCATGCAGTTATTCTTTGCTATTGTCTGTATTTTAGAATAGTTTCCAGACCTGATTCTCAATTGGTTACAAATAAGGAGAACTAGAGCCAGGTGGAAATGTTTCTCTTCGTTAAGAAAAAGATACAAAAATCCTGTTAGCCATTTTTAATACTAAATTTCATGACTCCAACACATCATGTTCTCATGTGACCTCCTAATTCACAGTCCTATAGGGAAATTTACTTACCAATAACTTTTTATGGGATTAATATACCCATAATCCTAAAATATCTTAATTATCTTGATAAAGAATCCATACATCTCCCAACACCAAAATTACTTTCTAATGAACCAAAGATTTAAATATAAAAATGAAGCCTTTAAAACACTAAATGAAAACATTGGAAACTTTTTTCAATAAAATATTAGGGTTAGAAAAGACTTTTCCAAACATGACAATATAGTCAGAAAACACAAAGGACAAATTAAAGGTTTGAAAAATATAAAACTTCTACATGTCAAAATAGAATAAGCAACAAAAAATGACAAATTGCAAAAAATATTTGTAACAAATATTAATGTGACAGTAATGTGTTTAAACAAAAACCACAAATCTCAAAGTGATAAGAAAAACAATAAATCTCCTTGACAAAAAAAGAGCAAAATAGACAAAAAGCTAATAAATACATAAAGGGTATATACCTTCATTAGTATTAAATTTAAAATAAAAATAAAAAACAGTATCATTTATAAGCCTATTAGATTAAAATTTTTTTAAAAAATGTAAACTCATGAGACTAGCATGAAATGGTACAAACTTTCTGGAAAAACAAGCCATAATAATTAAAAAACTACATACATCTTTGATCATACAATTTCACTTCTGGGGGTTTATTTTAGGTAAATAATTTAAGGGTATGTGCAAAGATGAAGTTACATGGACACTTGTCATATCTCCTTTATAACTGAAAATTTGGAAAAAATCTAAATAAATCTCCAACATAGTGAATTGGATGAGTATAGTAAGGCATATATGAATAGCAGAATACCATTACAGTCTTTAAAAACAATGATATGCCCTACTATTCACAGAGCATTGAAGCCAAAAAACAGGTTATGAAATAGTATGTACAGTATGATCTCACTTTTTGTAAAAACACTCATTTTTTGTAAATACTTATAATAACTTACATATATAACACAGATAAATTCATTACACAGTTGACCCTTGAACAACATGAGTTTAAACTGTACAGGTCCACTTATACGAGACTTTTTTGCAATAAATACAAGTACAGCCAGCCCTCCTTGTTCTTGGGCTCCACATCCACAGATTCAACTAACCATAGATAAAAATAAGCAGGATGTGGGGCTGACTGGTTAGCACAAGAGTGTCACCTTGTAACGCCAAGGTCAAGGGTTTAGATACCCCCCCATGGAGGGTTGGGGGAGATATAGAGGGGACCAACTTTTCACATCCAGGGATTTCATAAGGCGAACTGCAAGACTTGAGCATCTGTGGATTTTGGTATTCTTGGGGATTCCTGGAATCAATCCCCCATGGATATTGAGGGGCAATAATATATATTTACAACAAAGTGTAGAAACACATAACAGAATATTTTTTAAAAGCTATTTCTGAGTCCTGGGATTAAAGTGTTGCTTTTTCCTTAATTTTTAACTTGTATTTATCTACAAGGATCATAGGTTATTTCTGCGATTACTTGAAATTAAAAAACAAATTCAAATAGCACAAGACTTCATTATCCAAGAAATCAATACTTTCAATCAGGATAACCCAGTTACCTAGAGGAGCAGAATCGATTTTTTTCCAAGGGTTGAGGTATGTTTTTTTTTCTTTCCAATCAGAATATTCCTGACAACTGTCACTGGGCTGGTCCCATGGCAATTCTAAAATAGAAACATGTCCCAGTTTTCTGAGAGTTTATATCATTATACAGAAAAACTTCAAGGGAAAATAATCAATAATATAAATCTATGAAAAGTTTCCTCCAAATTAATTCAGTGTGGTTTTCAAACTAAGTAACTTTAGAGGCACTTCAAAGATAGATGAACCACTTCTTGACCTACTCTTTTCAAAAATGTTTACATGAATCTTCAAAGAGCTAGCTGTGGTGACTTTTCATTTCATAACTATACAAACCTTATTCTAAAAAGCCATTGGGGTTAAAACTTCCAAGTTAGTTATAAATAAGTTACTCTTTGCAATGGACTAAATGTTTGTGTCCCCACCATAAATTCATATGTTGAAATCCTAACCCACAATGAGATGGTATTTAGAGGTGGGGCCTTTGCAAGGTGATTAGGTAATGAGGGTTAGAGCCCTTGTGAATGGGATCAGTGCCATTATAAAAGGACACAAGAGAGCTTGCTTCTGGTGTCCCTGCTCTCCACCACATGAGGACACAGCAAGATGGCCAGAACCAGGAAGAGGGTCCTCACTAGAACACAACCATGCTGGCACCCTGATCTCAGATTTCCAGCCTCCAGAACTGTGTGAAATAAATTTCTGTTGTTCATAAGCTACCCAGTCTATGGTTTTGTTATAGCAGCCCAAATTATTAAAATACTATTATATAAATATGGATTCCCTTGGTTTATTTCATTTATTTTGGTGTAACAAATCTGACTTTTCACAGGACAGGAGTTTTATCATGATAAAATAGCTCTTACCTCCAGCCAACATTGCAGTAAGTACTATTCCACAGGACCAAACATCAACTGGTTCCGCATGAAATTCTTTTCTCTTCAGAAGTTCTGGAGCAACATAAGGTAAAGTACCACACATCTTGTTCAATAAACGCTCACGATTATTATGCCGAAACACTGTGGCCAAGCCAAAGTCAGAGATTTTGAGGTTATCTAAACCAAAAGAAAAAAGGATAACAGTGGATAAAAATTTTTTGCAAGTAGATATTCTTAAAGAAATTAAGTTTTATTGGAAAAAATCACTGGTGTTTCTTAAGGTTTGCAGAACTCTCTACTTGAAAATGACCAAAATAAACCAAAACAAATTTTGAAAAAGAAAAAAATAAAAGACATCATTTATGCTAAAACTAGAAAAAGCCCCATCTCTTCCATTAGTTTAAGAGAAATATCAACACACAAGAGTTTCGACCAGGTTAAAGAAAGATGCTAGAGTCAAAAGGGACTGTCCTTCTGGAAAAGAGTACTCCAAACTTGGGCAGAAAGCAGAGCAAAGCCCTTGCCAGTGGAGGGCAAGGAGACATCAGTAACATACTAGGCACAACTTTCTCAGCAGCAAACAAACCCAGTTGGCAGGAAGAAAATATGTAAAGACACATCAAACTGAGATCCACAAACCACAAGAACTTCTTGTCAAATTGGCTAAGTTGAGAAAAGGACGAAGAACTCTGTACAAAAAAACAAACCAGAAGATCAAACTTCCACTGTAACTTCCCATCTTCACCACACACAAACTGCAGACAGGACTTTCAACCTAACTTATACACAGTGAATATCTACTATAACCAAGTGACAGGCACTAGTGCTAGCCTAT
>NW_007746240.1:4544-4749 GCF_000696425.1 Galeopterus variegatus | reverse complement strand
TTTTGCTCTACATCATTATATTCCTGAAATTCACCCATTATTCTTGTAGCTATAAATCATTTCATAATTGATCTGTTTTATTGCTGATAGAAATCTGAGTTGTTTATGGTTTTCTTTTTTTTGTCTTTTTTACTGACCGGTAATGGGATTGCAACCCTCAGTGTCGTGCCCGTACCGGGGACCGGCAACAGGATCGCAACCCTCA
>NW_007746240.1:0-1610 GCF_000696425.1 Galeopterus variegatus | reverse complement strand
CCTCCTCCCCACTCGCTCAGTCCCAGTTCTCACCCCACCCGCCCCAAAAGCCGGCAGGAGCCCGGGGCGGGGCCAAACTGCCCCGAGAAACGGAAGGGCCCAGGCCGGCGCCCAAACCTCTGGGTTCCCAACCAGCAGAGGGCTAAGCTCTCTCCCCCATCTACAACGCGGACGCTCTGATACCACACTCCTCCACCTTCCGAAACCGCCCCTTCGCGGGAGTCTCTCCGATAACCTTCTCTCAGCAAGCCCCTCCTCACTAATCTAAACCCAAGCTCCACCTTCATACTCACTTCCCACCCTACCGGCCGCCCCTCTTCACCAGGATGTCCTTTGCCCTCCACCACAGGAATCCAAATGCAGCGACTTTCCCGCCAAAACCTTCCTGGCGTCACACTGTCGTAAACGCGCGCACCCTCGCCGTAAAGCAGGAACGCGTGCATTCCAGACTCCGAGCCCGGCGTCGAGAGGCTGACCCTGTCGCTCAGTGCTTGGGTCGGTCCGACCTGGGTTACTTTGCAGTCCACGTTAGACCCTGGCGAAGAGACTTAAGAGCTGCCGGCCGCGTCAGTGCGAACTGACTTCTGGGCCCAAATGTGAAATGGCATCCGGTGTGTGAAGCTCAGCCGGGAAGGCCTGGGCGTTTCCGGGAGGGGGCGGAGCCGAAGGCTCCATCCCCACAGAGCGCACGACCCGGGGCTGCGCTTCGCGGCCGTGGTCCCCTGCGCCTGGCCCATCTGCACCTGGACAGGCTGCACCGGAACCTACGTAACGCAACCAACCCGTGACCTCTGAGCACCTGCCCAGCAGCATTACTAGGATCACATTCAGTAAGCGCTGCAGAGTGCGGCACCAGTAATACTAGGGCCGAGAAGCTAGCAACAGCTGTTGAGAATCGATCCTGTGAAGAATGAAAGGAACTTTGTGGTGGGAGGGAGAAGCATCAAAAATGACCGGCCACATATTAATATTTGGGGCGGGGGTGCTGGTGGTGAGAAAGCAATTTTTTTGGAGTTTGAACTAATGACAAGATAACCAATTTTGCCTTGTCTGTGAACAGGCTCCAAAAAGGTACTTCAACCTAACATTTTTGAAGCTTGGTTCTACCAGCTTTTTCTTTCCTTTTTTTTTTTGGCGGCTGGCCGGTACAGGTATCAAACACTTGGACATTGGTGTTATCAGCACCACGCTCTAACCACTGAGCAAACCTAAGCTTTTTCATTCTTAATGTGTAAGAGGCAGGCAGAAGCCAAAATAAATTTTACAATGTAAATTTAAAAACCAGTTTAAATGGAAAATTAATTCTAAGGAAAGGGACTTTCTGAAAACAAAATAGGAAACGGTGAAATAGGTATATCGCAACAATAAACTAAACTGGAAAACTCAAGGCACAGGCAAGGTCATCTCCATTAAATTCTCTAGTCCTTAAAACTGTGCCACATACACTGAGCACAACCAGCTATTGTGATACTGTTCACAGAGTAAAACAGGTGTAAAATATAGTTGGTGTTACACCAGAATTGTACACCTGTATTAAAGAAGCAAAGTCAGAGACAAAAATCAAGAACAAAACTTCAAATGCTTATGTGTGAAGTTTTGAACCATGACAT
>NW_007746239.1:12123-13734 GCF_000696425.1 Galeopterus variegatus | reverse complement strand
TAAAACATGACAAATATTCTCTATGCAGCAAAGAAAATTCTGAGTACAGAGACCCTGCCGACGGAACCGGCTCATCAGGCCTGAAGTGAAATTAATAACTAGAAATTCATATCGAGAACAATGCCAAAGCTTTTAAAAACAAATAGGCATAAGAAATCTTTATCCCTAGGAAGACATGCTGTAAAGAAACTTGTTTAACTTAATTTAAAACAAGGAGGTGTCCTCTCTTGGATCCACCTCTGAACATCCTGTGCATGTTTTTTCCCCTAAATATCAGTGACTTCATGAGTGTCTCCACCAGTGACAGCTTATCAGGGTGCTGACATCCTGTGAGGTGGCGCTTTCCATCTTTTCCCCTGTGTGAGTCTTGCCAAAACAGTATAAGGAAAATATATTTATTTTTTTTTACTCACTCATTTATTTACTTCTGCTGCAATAACTGCGGCAGCTACAGTTTAAGTGATTTCCCTAAGGTTAAATTTCTAATTCAGATTTCTCTAATATCAAAGCACTTGTCATAACAAATTTTCTGTACTGCTTCAAATGAGCCAATGTGTTTAGGCTATATTTATAAACCATAAAGTGTACAAATTGTTAAACAATATAACCATTAAGTTTGCTAGTATTACCAATCTTTTATCTATTTTTGAAAGCTTGATATAAACTCATTGAGCAGCTTATTTGGGTTTAAGAGTGCATGGGACTCTTAGGGATTCCTGATGGGAGAGGAAAAGAACCACATAGTTCCTGTGGGGGAGAAGTGAGCCTGCGATGTCTTTACTAGAATGGCACAGTCTTTAGGAGTAAGAGATCAAAGAAAAACTTACAATGGGTATTAAAGGTGACAAAGTCAGTCTTTACCAAGTTTGGAAGACAACCCTGTTTGGAAACCTACCTATCAAAATAATCAACCATCAATGAACCTGATTACTAATGGCACAGGGCAGGTACTGATGGAGAGACAATTGTGTGCTCCAAACCAAGATGGATTCTATGGTTAAAATGGTATTTATTCTCAAGATATATGAGCATATAGTGCATTCATTCTGCAGATATGTATTGACATATATGTGTGTCCTCAGGCATTTATTCAGCACAGACTAAGGGTAACAATTATAATAATGATATTTTATAGATCACACGAATATTTTTTTTTATCTTTTATCTTAGCCTGATATCAGTCATATAATAGGGTTTCATAGTGTTTGAATGGCCACTGGGTCTCAAATCTAATACTGTGTTCTTATTTCTTAACTTCCACTCTCCTAGTTGTGTATTTCATATAAAAAAATGTGAGACAGAGAGGTTAACAAAACTGGGTTGCCCTTATTGAAAGGAATAGAAAACCATTTCAACTAACTTAAGCAGACAATAGGGAATTCATTATAAACATAAGGGAGTGTGAGTGTCAACTGAAATCCAAAGACACTGAGGTGGCAGGTGCAGGAGGACTTCAGCACGTCATCTGGATAGACTCCTCCGTGCTCCTGTCTCTACATCTGCCTTAACATGTTTCTTATATAGGCCAAAGAATGACCAGTTTTTGACCATGAAATTTTGTTTTGTTCTCAAATTTTTCAGGAAACACATTCTACTTGGTGTGTCTTAGCT
>NW_007746239.1:10064-11145 GCF_000696425.1 Galeopterus variegatus | reverse complement strand
CAGTGAACATAGTTTATTAAAAGAAAGGAAGTCAAGTAAAAATAATAGTAAATCAAAGGAAGCAATGATGATAAGGCTTGAAAGATATATTTCCCAGGTAAAAAACAAACCTAGAAACATCTTCAAGCAACTTTCCACCTCTGTTCATGTCGCCCTCTCTTCGAGATCCCCTTACTCTCACCCTATTAACACCACTTTACTCTCTCAGAGGAATCATTTTATCTCTGAATACATATAACTCACTTGCAGGCACACATCCTGGCTTCTGGATTTTTTTGCTTGGCATATCTCCCCGTTGCTTCTTGGGTGCATGCTTTCCTCACACTGTCTTAATCCATTTTCTGTTGCTATAACAGCATAGAACAGATTGGATAAACGTAGACTGGGTAAATTATAAACAGTGGAAGCATATTCGGCTCATGGTTTGGTGACTGAGAAGCTTGAGAGCATGGCAGAGCACCTGGCAAGGGTCAGCCCATGGTGGAAGGTGGAAGCAAGCGGGCAAGACGGAGACAGGCACCAGGAGCTGCACTCACTTATAACAACTCACTCTCACAATAACTAAGCTGCTCCCTCGATAATGCCATTAGTCTGTTCCTGAGAGTGGAGCCAATCATCTCTCATCAGGCTCCATCTTCCAACACTATTGCACTGGGGAGTAAGTTTTCAGTGCCTGAGCTTTGGGGGAACACAGAGCACATGCCAAATCTAAGATTCTAATGTCTGTCAGAGGCCTTTCACCAAATATGAGCTTGGTACTAGAGAAGATAAGAGCCGGTCCCTTTCTGACAATTCTTGGATATGAGAGTGTGAGGAGCCCAGTGCAGGAAGGAGAGCTGAGGAAATGCAGCTGAGGTGCTTGGAGAAGCAGAAAGGATGGATGAGGAAGTGAATCATGGAGGTGTTCACAGTCCCCCCGAACACAGCTGCTGAACCTCTTCCCTCTATATAGCAAGAGGAGAAAATAATCCTGTTTTGCCTTTGCTAGTCTGAACAGATTACGCATCATTTGTACCCAACGGAGGTCCAAAAGGGATATGATTCCCCTCTAGCAGAGCTGAGACGACAAAAGCTGCTCTTA
>NW_007746239.1:8621-9506 GCF_000696425.1 Galeopterus variegatus | reverse complement strand
TGGGCTCGCCACGATGCATTGAGAGGGGCCAGATAACTTGGCAACTTCATCTTAAAAACTTACTTCATTTTGAAAACCGGCAGCAAATTTGGCTGCAATTACATCTTTTTTTTTTTCCTTTTTGTCTTTTTTACTGACTGGTAACGGGATCGCAACCCTCGGTGTTGCGCCTGCACCGCGCTCAGCCAGTGAGCGGGAACCGGTCTCCACATGGGATCCGAACCCTCGGCGGGAGCGCCACCGCGCTCCCAAGCAGTGCACTATCCAGTGCACCACCGGGCTGGCCCTGTAATTATATCTTAATGCATTTTATTTGTAGTTTACAGCCATTTTGTTTGAATAAAAAGATGAATAATCATAGAATACTCTCTGTACTCAAGAGATTTTTTTTTTTCTTTTTTAAAGTCACCTGGCTTGCTTAGGGAGCAACTGTGCAGAATGTGCTAGAGTTCTTTGGCAATCCTGGTGGGTCCTGGATCTGCTCAACAAGAAGGCGCCTTCCCAGTTATTGTTCTTGACCTCTACACCTCATGCCTTGTGCAGGAATTTCTCCACTACAGTCTCAGAATGTGCTTTTCTGTCTTTGCTTGGATGCCCCAAAATATGTCATTGTTTTAGAAGGTAGTATGTTTGCTCAAAAGCCTTCCTCAATCCATGTATGCTTCTTTTTTATTTCGCTTAGACGCATGGGACCTGACTTTTTCTTCTGGGAAAATATACAACAAGTCTACATGCTCCTCCTCTTCCACATCCTAGAAAACGCCTTCCGTGCACACTGCCCACCATCCCTGTGATCTCATCTTGCCCAGTCTGATAATCTCCTCTAGCTGTTCTCTTTACCATTGGTTCTCGGATAAAGATGACCGGTAATCACCAAATCTCCAG
>NW_007746239.1:5768-7600 GCF_000696425.1 Galeopterus variegatus | reverse complement strand
CTTCAATGATTGTTTGTACCGATCTTCAAAGGGATCAAACATAAAATTTCTGTTATTTCATCGGATGCCAAATTTTCAACTATTTGAGGAGAGAAAAGCACCCCTCTTGGCCCCAAGTCCTTCCCGTTGTTGTTTTTAAAAGGAAATCAATTTGTGTAAACAAGGTGGGTAGAAGCAAACATTTATCAAGCTCTCGCTGTGTGTTAGAGATTGCACTGTTTTTTTTTATCTTTTTAATGTATTTATTTTTCATTTAGTTCTTACAACCACCAAATGAAACAACTGCTATATCAGTCCAGAAAAGTGAGCCAGAGGGAAGTGAATTTCAAGGGTTTTAATTCAAGTCTGTCTGACTCCAGGGCTCACGATCTTCCTTTTACACAGTGACAGGAATTAACGGGTGAGGAGCATGACAGTCCACGCTGCCCCATCCATCACAGACACACGTGCGAAGCACCAGCCTGTGTGAGGCCCATTTTAAAACTCATTTCAATGTAGAGAAGCGTAATGGGCACGGAAGAGGTCAATTCAGGTGAACAGATGAGGCAAGTATTGCCTGTGATATTTTAAGAAGATAATTAATCACCCCTAATATTGCAACCATCTAAATACAGCAGGCATTTGCTCTCCATCCTTATCTAATTCTGATTACTTCTCATAAAGAGATCCGTTTTGAAAATGACCATTTCCTTAATGTAGTGGAAATACATTTTCAATTTTCTTTCTGCATCAAACATATCCCCAACGAATCTGAGATTTAATTCAGTCAGTAAGTTGCTGAATGGGTCAACCAAGATGAATGGGTTGAGTAAAACAGCTCCCTCATCATCCCCTTCCTGCTGTTTTAATTATTAGAATTAGTCATGAGACATAGGTGCATGTAAAAAATTAACATGAGGAAATTTGCCTCCCGGCCAAAAAGAAATTAGGCAAGGTATAAATGGAAACCAGCATGAGAGCTCCTACAGGGCTGATCAGTTTCACTGAGGGCATGAAGGCAATACTTAGAGTCAGAAACTTGTGTTTTCAGTTTTGTTCTGTCCATAAAGCAATGCCTTTCACCAAATCTGTGCTTGCTAAAACCCTACCAACCTTCCATCCTCAGTGCAAATGCTTCCTCCTCTAGGAGCTGGCTCAGATCCTCCACAATCTGATGTGGTCCTATACTCTTTTGAAACCACATGCATAGAACTTGTTACTCTGTGCTATGGTTGTTGGTAGTGCATTCTTCCTTTGCTAGTATTACTAATCACCATTACCATGTTCCCTCCAACTACATTGCCTTAAAGATGAAAAGCACGTGTTCTTCAACGCTGTCTTCTGCCTTTCCACAGAAAGGTATTATCAGTTCTCTCGGTCCCCAATGCTTTAATTGATCTGTTCTGATGATTACCACCCTATCTGCCTTCCTAAGCCAGCCTGTGGATTTCTACATGTTCAGTCCTCCTAAAAATCAACCCCCAAATCCACCAGACAAAACCAAATAAGGACAAAAACAAACCAAAACAAAACAAAAAATCAGGTGCAATAAAAAATACTAGATATCCAGGACTACATAATTAAATGCCAATCCAGGAGTCTGCAAACTTTTTCCGGAGAGGGCCAGATAATAAATAATTTTCTCTTTGTGAACTTTATGGCCTCTGTTGCAACTACTCACTTCTGCTATGGTAGCATTAAAGATTATAGATAACCCATAAACAATTGGGTACACCTGGATTTCAATAAAGTTTTATTCACAAAAGCAGGGAGTCAGCCATATTTCCCCTGCAGGATGAATTTGCCAACGCCTGATTTTTAGTTCAATGGAGCTTAAACATTTTTAATCTGTG
>NW_007746239.1:3576-4435 GCF_000696425.1 Galeopterus variegatus | reverse complement strand
ATGTTCATCACTTTCTATTTGGCATTACAATTTTTGAACTAATAACTTTACGATCCCTCAATGACTTAAGGCACTTAAAGGTAGAATCTTTATTCTACAGCACTTAGTGCAATTCCAGACGCAGAATGAGGGCTCAATAAATGTGTTGAGTGGAAATTAATCAATCAATGAATTTACCATCACTTAATTCCATCAAGCTAGAGACTATTAGGAAGACAGTGAACACCTGAGTTACTGGAGAGGGAAGATTTTCAGGGTCTGAATAGAGCCCTCAAGGACAACTCTGTGTGATGTCACACATGCGATGACTCTGGGGTGTGCAGAGCTGCAGGGCTGGAAATTCAGGATTTGCACAATTAGGTAAAGTGCTTGGGTCCCTGCGAACCAAGAAGGAACACAGATATCTTGAACTTTTTAATTCTACCAAGTATCTATCTATCTATCTATTTTATCTGTAACATTTTAACCTAGAGCTTGCTGTGTGAAGAATAATTTTAGGTTGGTGTATTAAGGGATACTTGATATTGTCCTGGGCTTGGAGAGTGGGCAGGAGGCCTTGCATATCAGACAGATCACTGGAATAGGAATTCCAACACCCAGACCCAGGCCAATCCAGCTCCGTTACTCACAAGCTGTTTAAGCATGTAAAACTTGGTTACCTATTCTAGCCTTAAGATTTTTTAAATTGGTTAAATATCTTTTTTATCCAGTCCTTGAAACTGAAGAAAAAGAAACAACCACAAGCGCATGTATGGAATCCCTGCAGTGTCCAACGTGTTTGGTGTTTTCTACTCTTGCAACTCTTCCCTGCACACCCTTGCTGCCCACCTGGCACTCAGCTTATCCCTCCTAAATTCAG
>NW_007746239.1:0-215 GCF_000696425.1 Galeopterus variegatus | reverse complement strand
CTCCCGTCCTTGGTGTTATCACAGGGTCCTGATCCAGGGTGGAAATCAGCATAGTTTTACTTATGTCTTCTTTGGTTTCGCAGGGTCTGGATAGTACATGTCTTGTAGTAAATCTGAAGCTTCAGGCTGGCTGGAAAACAACTTTACATTTATGTAAGTAATGTCACCTTTCCCCATAACCAAGGTTCAAAATGTCAAGTAACCATGGGGAAGAG
>NW_007746238.1:12363-13735 GCF_000696425.1 Galeopterus variegatus | reverse complement strand
GCCGCCGCGCTTCCCAAGCGGCGCACTATAGCAGTGCGCCACCGGGCCGGCCCTTTCTTTCAGTTTTTTGATGTTCAACTTCTTTTGCTCAGCACATCTGTGAAACTTACCCATGTTGTTGCAATTATTAGTACTTCATTCCTTGTTATTGCTGCAACTTGTTCATTCACTTTTGATGGACATGTAGGTTTTTCTAGATTTTGGTTTAGATATTTAGTCTATTCTAGATGTTTAGTCTATTTACATTTAATACCATCTTTTAACTTGTTATTTTGAAATAATTCTAGACTTGTGGAAATGTTGCAAAAATAGTACAGAGAATTCTTTTATACCCTTCACTTAGTTTCCCCTAACGTTAACACTGTTCATAAACATAGTGCAGTGATCAGCAATGGGAAATTAACATTGTTACTGTATTGTTAACGTACAGGTTTTCTCCAATTTCACCAATTTTTCTCTAATGTCTTTTTCTGACCCCAAATCCAATTCAGTATCTCACGTTAAATTTAGTTGTCATGTTTTCTTAATCGCCTCCAATGTGTGACACTTCCTCAGTGTTACTTTTGTCTTTCATTACCTTGACACTTTTGAAGAGTATATTTGTAGGATGTTCCTCATTCAGTTTGAGCTCATCTGATGTTTCCTCATGACTTCTCAGGATTAGACTGTGTTAAGTCGGTGAGACAGATAAAGGACTCTGAGCCAAACATTTTTATGAAGGGAGTTTACTCCAGCGAACCTGGAGGGGAAACTGAAAGATCAGTGTTCCACCCCATACGGACTAGCAGAGGCTTTATGGGGTTTGAATTTGGGAAGGAGGGGGTTGGGGGAAGAGCCTAAGTTCTTAGAAGGGGTTGGGCAGCTATTCTAAGCACTAACAGCTTTGTGGTTTTTCTGTTTTTTACAAGACCCTGTTTTGTACCAGACGTTCTTATTGAAATGCAGTGGCCTTGAGGGAAAGGGAGGGGGTCGGGGGACACGATGAGGGAGTAGTCAACATGGCTGTGCTTATGTTAAGCTGACTGTGAGGCCTGATAGACTGTGGTCATGCATTTCTGGCAAGAATACCACAGAAGTGATATTGTATCCTTCTCAATATATGTCATATCAGGGGCTGCATGATATTGATATGCCTTATTACCAGTGATGTTAACTTTTGATTATTTAATGTAATTTTTGTTATGGTTTGGTTTAAATCTACCATGTTGCTATTCGTTTTCCATTCATTTCCCCCCCCCACCCCCCTTTCTTTAGTAGTGCTTGCTCTGGGACTAACTATACATATTTTTTTTTTTCCTTTTTATCTTTTTTTCGTGTCTGGCAACGGATCGCAACCCTCAGTGTTGCCCCCGTACCGGACCGGGACCGGCAA
>NW_007746238.1:0-8896 GCF_000696425.1 Galeopterus variegatus | reverse complement strand
TTTTTTTTAATTCAAGGCACTGGCCATTATTACCATATAGGAATTTTGCAACCTACAGAACTAACAAGAAAAAAATTCATTTGAATTTTGAAGGTCACATTAGCCTTCATGTAAGTTTTCTGTAAAATTGAGATGACATTTTACATTTTAACTAAGATGGTGTAATAAATGGTGGTCATTTAGGTTCTATTCTTGTCCTCCGGTTGGAATGCCCAGGTGAGAGCCTCCTTAGGGAAACTCTGGCTGAGTCAGTCTTCCACCTTTTCATGCCAGCGAATCCTTATGTCATTTAATGGATTTGTCACAAATTGTTGCACCTCTACTGAACAAATAAACTCACAGCCACTAGTCGCTAACTGCCTGAAATCTACCCTGCAAGCAAAAAGTTATCAGGCTAGACATCTCTTTTATTGCAAATCCTCCATCTGCACCTAAGAGAAGTCTCAGACCCAAGAGCCTAAGCTAGTGTCCCGGGGGAGGTGGCCATTAAATTCAAGGCTCTCTTGCTAATTTACAAAGTAAAACCAAGAGTAAGAGCAATAAATTCAACTTTTCATGAAAGAATGAGGTCTCATTCTTTATGTCCTTTTGGGATTCCAGTGCTTCCCATGAGTGAGAATTCAACCCTGTATATCGGAAGATAGTAAAATATCCCAGGCAGATTCTCTCTCTTGTGTATGACTCTCAAGGAGACAGGGAAGAAAGAGAAGCAGATGTAAAAGTTGACAAGGAAGCTGGCCAGGTGTTCAGTGGGGACACTAGTGTCAAGAGCGATGAGAAGCTGACCTCAGACGGCAATGAGATGACCAGGGCAGAGGTGCAGCTGGGACCTGAGAGCCTGAATAACTGTGAATGCTGCTCCAGTTCTGCATGTGGTGTGGCTCTGTGGCTGCTGGCTAGTTCCCTTCCAGTTCCTTACTCTTCTGTTTATCCTTACAACAGTCCTCTACCACCAAATGGATCTGAGTCCCTTGAACCTAAAACAATCTAACACTGGGTTACACCTTCTATCAAGAATCTGAGGACTGAGTAGCAATTCAATATTCCCATGATGTATGAGGACCCCCACTTAAAGTACCTGAATGTTTGGCCCCAACATGTCCCCTGGAAAGAATTTTACATTCTCTCTCTTCAGTGAGTGAAATGATAGAAATGTAAATCTCTGCTCCACCCCTGTATGTCAATAGACATCCCTTTTCAAGGGGGTTCATTCTGGGAAGTGACCTCTTGAGTGATGGTACAAAGTAGTGGACTGTAGCTTAAATATTTTAAAAGGAAAGAGTATGACTAACAATAGCTGACATTTATTGTGTCATTCTATGAGCTCTGCATGGAATATATATCACCTATTTCAATCCTCACAATAGTCCTTTGAGACGTGTTTTAATCTTATCCCTTTTTTATATTTTAGTAACTGATTGGAGGTCACACAACTACTTACTAAGTGGTGGACTTGGGATCAAACTCAGTTTTAACCCCAGAGCTTGAGTTCCTAACCAGTGTGCTGTGATAGGAGCAAACACTCAAACACACATTTTATCTGATTTCTTGACGAGATATTTTCTGTTCTCAGTAATGTCTTCTATTATTAGGTCCAAGTAGCAGCCCACATCTTGCCCGTTTGGGAGCTCCTAAGCCACTCTGCAGTGTGCCTCCTGGGACCCCCCACTATCGTCTTATTGAACTACGGTGTTTTCTGTGCTCTACTGAAAAATCACAGGGGATAATCTTTCTCTCTCAGCACACTCTTTGAACACTTTAACCCAGATTTTTAGAAGTCTTTATTTTTACCTGGTTCTTGCTCTTTGCTTCAATTTCTAAGAAATCCCTGGCTTCAGGCCTCCCCTCCTCCCTGAAAGACTGGTAAAATGTGATTTCAATAGATAAGAGAAATAGGCCCCACATGTGCAGCAGCTTTAAGATATCAGGTTGCTGTGGCCTTTTGTGGTGGCGAAACATTTCCAAAAATAAACAAACAAATCCCACAACCAGGTCTCTAACTGTGTTTCTTCACAATGGCATCAAACAGAAGCTCTGGAAAATGTAATACATAAGGTGTCATCTCCCAGCACTTACTGCCAGCCACTTGAGGTCTCATTGGCAGAAACACTAGCAAAAACCACACACGTCTGCTATGATAATGTCAAGGACCTCTCATCAATGTGCCAGGACCAGGGCCTCAGTCAACAGAACTGCATAGGAGAAAGGCAGCGTAATTCTCTCAATTGTTCATTTTGGGGACATTTTCATTTAGATGCTTATGTGTGTTTCTCTTGATCCTTCTTACAACCTCAGTGGGAGGCCGGGTCAAAAGGAGGACGACTGTCCAAGTCAATAACTACTTCCGAGAAGGAAACCCAGGGATTTTTTTCTCTTTTAGTGACAGATTCACAAATACACTTATTCCTTAGTTGTTTGTAATGCAAATAGTAACTATTCCAGCCTGTGCGTAGAGCGCTATATGTGTTCATATAGATATATTTGCTCTACATGCATCTTTGTAAGAACACACCTTCTGCTTCTAAGAGTCAAACTGTGTCTTTGCTTTAGTGTCCTAATTGAAAAACCTGCATGTAGACTGAGAGAGATGAATACGAATTCTCAGGGAAGGGGTGGAAATAGAGAGCTACTGCATGGAAGGAATTGGTTTCAGAATCACCTGGGGGGGCCGGCCCGGTGGCGCACTGCTGCAGTGCGCCGCTTGGGAGCGCGGTGGCACTCCCACCGAGGGTTCGGATCCCACATGCGGACCGGCCACTCACTGGCTGAGTGAGGTGCGGGAGCAACACCGAGGGTTGCGATCCCGTTGCCGGTCCCGGTCCGGTATGGGCGCAACACTGAGGGTTGCGATCCGCTGCCGGTCATGAAAAAAGACAAAAAAGGAAAAAAAAAAAAAAAACAGAATCACCTGGGGGATTTACTCAACACTCCTTTCCCTTGCTGCCTCTACCACCCCACCCACTCCAGGTGGAACTAGTACCGTTGAGGGCACATTGAATCCCTCAGATGAATTGGGGTGGAAAAAATCTTGAGTCACTACAATCTAGAACATTTGCAATGAAACAATGCTAACTAGATGCCTGGGAATGGTTACTTTTGTAGCAGGTATAATTCTCAGCCCACAAATTAAGGTGTACAAACAATATTAAGTCTCTTTATTTTCTAGAAATCAACTAAATTTGACTGTGAGCCCTGACCTCTCCAGGCTCATGAGAAAATACAACCTCGGTTGTTCTCGGGGCCTCCCCTCCTTCCTCAAGGTCATGTCAGTGTCCTGCATATTCTGCAGTGTGAAGGCATCTGTGGAGGTAGAGGACTGGGTATTTGTCGTCTGTCCCACAGGTTTCCACTAAGCTTCCATTGTCCTTGGTACTAAGGATTTTTCAGGACTGTTGGCATTTTGATGCTCCCAAGCCACACCTAAAACAGAGGACTCTTTTGTAAGGTAGCTTAGGGGTCCTTCTCGTAGACATTGCATGCAGCTCTTCCTCTGTGGGTTCTTGCAGCTTTCTTTCTGCTCTATTCCAACGCCTACCCTGATCTCTAGTCCTGAATGGCTCCTGTTCCTCCTCTTATCCTCTTTGCTTCTTCTAACAAATCTCTTATTTTTCTTCTTTCTTGGCAAACCGAAGTTCTACTGTGGGCTCAGGCTTCTGGAAACAATACCCAGAAATTCTTGGAAGTTATTTCTGCTTTCTGTCCTACCACACACCTCCCTTGAGGCAATGAAACACAGAATCAGCTCCAAGTTTGAGTAAGAGAAACACACAGAGAAGAAAAATATGTAAATCAGTGACCCAATGTATTATTTTTTTCACATTTTTATGCCCTCTTCATTTCTGATTCCCAGTTCTAGTTTCCAAGTATACTTAGAATGATGTTTTTGGGCTGTTGCAAAAATATTCCAAAACTTTGAAAATCAAGTTAATGCTGGTGAAATTTAAATTTTAAAACACAAATAATGGTTCTGGTTAAAGCTTAGAGATTTAAGAGCTGGAAAGAGTTGTTTTCACCCTTACAATAAGAAAAAAAAACTAGAAAAACTACAAAATTAACTTTTTTTGAACCTACCAGAGAACTGATGTTACAGGTGAACAACCAACTTAAAACCAAGAGAAAGACAAAGACCTGCAGGGAGAAACAGGACTCAAGCATTTGCTTACATGGGACAGATGCCGCCAAATGCCATAAAAGCAGATCAGAAGATTAAGTTAGAAGTGTTCAAAGAATTGCTAAAAGCCAAGTGCAGGCTAACACGAGAGTGTGAAGTCCCAGGGGCTGCAGACATAGGAGGGTTCATACCTCTTGCAGGTGTTTCCTCTACGAACATGAGGTGCTCACAGGGAAGATCAGGGAGAAATCTAAGAAAATGTCCTTCAAGGTGCTGACTGTGGAAGGGGAACAGCAGGTATTACCCAAATACCACTCTGATACATCTTCTTTATCTTCCCTTAATCCGCAGAGGGAAGGGGACAAAAACTGTACCCCGAGGGCACTGGTGGAAACTGACTGCAGCTAGGAGGGGAAAAGAAGCCCACCACTGGGGTGGGGCAGGGATACTTTCTAGGCCCAGCACTACAGCTGGAGAAGGGGCAGCACCCCTTGAGACTGAGGTTTCCCGTGTCTTCCTAAGACTGAGGCTTTGTGAGAACATCAGGGGTTACCACTCTCCCTTTTCCTGCCCCCATGCTAACAAGAGTTGCAGTGAAATACACTTTGGAGAGATACAAGATACAGACTCTCTCTGGGAGATAGCCCAAAGGGAAGACCCAAAACCAGAAGGGGAAACAAAAACAAAGTATCACTAGAGGAATTTGAAGGCTCTGGAGCAGGGAGGGTAACCATAGCAACAACAAATTCCCAGTCCAACTCTAGAGTAGATTAATACAAACTCAAACATTAAAGGCCTGCCAGGAGGAAAGGCATGCTCATTTCCAAGCATAAAGAAAACTTAGTATCTACTACCCTATATAATATGTACACAAAAAGGCAGGAAAAAACACAATCTGGAAAGACAAAGCAATCATTAGAATAAGTGTCAGATATATGTTGGATTTATCAGACAGGGAATTTAAAATAACTATGATAAATATGTTAAAGACTCTAATGGGAAAGGTTGACAGCATATAAGATTAGATAGATAAATCCACAGAGAGAAATAGTTTAAGAAAGAATCAAATAAAAATGAAATCAGATTGAAATCAAAAGCACAATAATGGATATAAAGAATATATTTGACAGACTCATCAGTAGACTTGACACAGTGAAGGAAAGAATAAAGTTGAATATAGGTCAATAAAATTTACTCAAACTGAAACACAAGTTTGAGAGTGGGAAAAAAAAATAGAACAGTGTCCAAGAGCTGTGGGTCAATATCAGGCAGTCCAGCATATGCATAATTTGTGATCCCAAATGGAGAAAAAAGAGAGAATGGACAGAAGAAATATTTAAGAAACAATTGCTGAGAATTTTCCAAATTACTGAGAGACTTCTGTGTTCTGAATGTGTTGAAAATTTAATCCCCAATGCTACAGTGCTGGGAGGTGGGGCCTAATGAGAAGTGATTGAGTTCTGAGGGCTCCACCCCCATGAGTGGATTAATTCTGCTGTAAAAAGGATTTATGGGAGCAGACTCACCCCCTTCTACCTTCTACCATGGAGGACACAGCAAGGAGCCCTCACCTTGATGCCAAGATTCTGGCACCTTGATCTTGAAATTTCCAACCTCCAGAACTGTAAGAAATAAATTTCTGTTCCTTATAAATTACCCAGTCTGTGATACTTTGTTATAACAGCACAAAATCATGACAGAAGTTGGTACCAGAGGAGTGGGATGTTGCTATAACAAATATTTAAAAAGTTGGAAGTACCTTTGGAACTGGGTAATGGGTAGAGGCTGGGACTTTTTTTTTTTTTTTTTTTTCCAAATTTGTGCTTTATTAATATAATTTTTTTACATTCTATGATGTTGTTGTGGAGCAGTTGGGAGGGAGGGGGAGAGGAGAAAGGAGAAGGAAATGGGATGGAAGAAGGAGGAGGGACAGGATTGAGGCCTGTGGCACCCCCCTCATTCCCATAGGGGAGACCAGGGGGCTTCCAGTGATGGCTTGGTCTTTGCCAGACTCATTATAGATGTCAGGGGTGTGTGGCAGCAGTCCTCACCCCCCACCACCAAGGCTGGGATACTTTTGAAGTGAATGCTAAAAAACAAAAAAGCTTATATTGCCATAAATGGAGCAGTTAGGGTGATTCTCGTGAGGGCTCAGAAAAAGAGAAGAGCTATAGAGAAAGCCTCAGACTTCTTACAGATTATTTAATTGGTTATGAACTGAATGTTGGTAGAAATATGGGCAATAAAGGCCATGCTGATGAGGTTTTAGATGGAAATGAGAAGGTATTGAAAACCAGTGAAAAAGATACCTTTTTTATAAAGTGGCAAAGAACTTGGCTGAATTATGTCTGTGTCCTAAGACTTTATGGAAGTCCTTATGGAAGGCAGAACTTAAGAGATTTAAATTAGGATATTTGGCAGACAAAATCTCTAAGCAGCAAAGTGTTTAGGATGCTGCATGGCTTCTCTTAATTGCCTATGGTAAAATGCAAGAAGAGAGAAATGATTTAAAAACAAATTTATAATTAAAATGGTAACAGAATGTAAAGATTTGGAAAATTCTCAGCCTGGCCATGTAAAGAATAAAAAAGCATGTTTAGGAGAGAAAACCAAGGATATGGCCAAGCAACTGTTTGATAAGGAGATAAGAATGAATAGAAGGAAACCAGGTGCTACTCATCAAAACAATGGGAGAATGGGTCTGAAGGCATTTCAAAGATCCTCAGTAGCTGCCACACCTATCATGGGCACAGGATGCTACATCTAGAAATATTATCAGAACAAGCAGATAAAAGGAAATAATAGAGAACAGAAATCAATGAAATTGAAAATAGAAAAACAATAAACAATAAAAAACCAATAAAATCAATGAAACCAAAAATTAATTCTTTGATAAGTCATAAAATTAATAAGTCTCTGGTCAGGCTGACCGAGAAAAAAGACTAAAGACACAGTTACCAACATCAAGAATGAAAGAGGTGACATCGCTACTGATCTCACAGATATTAAAAGGATAATAAAATAATTCTACTGATATAGGTTAAACGGTGTCCCCCCAATTTTCATGTATTTGAAACAATCCCCACTGTGACAATGTTAAAAGGGTGGGAAATCCTATTATAGTAATTGAAAGGTGGGGCTTTGAAGAGGTGATACATTGTGATGACCTGCCCTAGTGAAAGGATTAATTCAGTGATGGCTTAATGGTGGTTGTGAACATAGTTCTGATGGCTTTAAAAGGTCTGCACATGAGAAAATCTTTCTTGGTCAGTCATTCAACACATGATATCCTGCATCACTGTATAGAGTCACCACCAACAAGGCCTTTGTTAGATGTGTTCCCTGAACTTTGGAATTCAGACTTCTCAGCCTCCAAAACTGTAAGCAATAAATATTGTTCTTTACAAATTACCCTGTTTCAGGTATTTTTGCTGTAAGCAATGAAAACAGACTAAAACAACTACATATGACACTGTGTCCACAAATTTAACAATTTAGATAAAATGAACTAATTCCTTGAAAGACCCAAACCACTACAACTCACTCAAGAAGTAATGCCTAACCTGAATACTCCAATATCTACTAAAGAAATTGAATTTGTAGTTTTAAAACTTCTGAAAAGAAAACCACTAGCCTAGGTAGTTTCACTGGTGAATTCCACAAAACATTTAAGTAAGAAATAATGCTAGTTCTACACAATATCTTCCATAATATAGAAGAGGAAACATTTCCCAACTCATTTTATGAGGTCAGCATTACTCTAAGATGCAAACTAGATTGCACATTGCAAGAAAAGAAAACTAGACCAAAATACCTCATGAATATAAATGCAAAAATTCTCAACAAAATACCAGCATAATAGCAAATTGAATCTAACAATATATAAAAAGGGTATTTATCTCAGATCCCAGGAATGAAAAGCAGGTTCAAATTAAAAAATCAATCAATATAATTCCACATATTGTATATACATTCATCTCAATAAAAGCAAAAAAAAAAAAATCAATGAAATTAAACATCCATTTATTCATAGTCATCTTAACTCTCAGAAAACTAGGAATAGAAGGGAACTTCCTTAATCTTATATAGGAAAGCTATGAGAAACCTACAACTAACATTATACTTAATAGTAAAATATTGAATGTTTTCCCCTCTAAATTTGGGACTAACGCAACCATAGACACTCTCATTATCCCTATTCAACATAATACTGGAAGTCATAGCCAGTGAAATAAAATAAGAAAAAGAAATAAATGGCATACAGATTTGAAAGGAAAAGGCTAAGACTGTCTTCATTTGAAAAAACATGGTTGGCAATATAGACAATTCCAAAGATCTACAAAAACTCTTCTAGAAATAGTAAGTAAGTTTTAAAAGACCAATAAACAAAAGCCAATCATATTCCTATATTCTGGAAATGAATAATTGGAATTTGATATTGAGAAACAATGCCATTTAAAATTGTACCAAAAAAGTTAAATACTTAGGTATATGTCTAACAAAATATGTGCAGGGTCTATGTGCTGAAAACTACACCAATGAAAGATAATAAAGAAAATCTAAGTACTTTGAGAGATATACCATGTTCATGGTTTGGAAGCACTAATGTTATTAAGTTGTCAGTTCTCCTCTGTTTCATCTATACAGTCAAAGCAATTCCAACCAAAATCCCAGTAAGCTTTTTATAGATGATGACAAGCTAATTTTAAAATTTATATGGAAAGGCAAAGGACCTAGAATAGACAAAACAATTCTGAAAAAAAAAAAAAAAAAAAAAAATTTTGG
>NW_007746237.1:13449-13736 GCF_000696425.1 Galeopterus variegatus | reverse complement strand
TAGCCAATGAGAACGAACTTTCAATCTACCGAGTGACTGCTGAAGTCACTCAGCAACCATTTGTCCACACCAGGCCCCTGCACTAGCCCTCTTAGAACGCGTGGGCGCCAGGGCTTGGTGCGAATGCTCACTCCTGTTTAAACCTGCTGCTTGGTTACGGGTCGCAACGGGAGGCTATTGAGTGGTGCTGTGGTGGCAGAGAGGTTGGCTTCTCCAAAATCTTATTGAGTAATATTCGCTCATACCGGCTTCACAAGTGGGTAAGGGCCAAGTGGCCAGGTGAGGGG
>NW_007746237.1:10924-11407 GCF_000696425.1 Galeopterus variegatus | reverse complement strand
GTGTATAATTCCCATGATACATCAAGTTCTGGGGGCTGAAAATTCTTTGAATCAACTCCCAAATGCATTGGAAATCAGGCTACACCTATTCATGTGTGTTTCTTACTGAAGGATGGGAGAAGGAAAGCCTCAACCTGAGGAAGATAGCTCCACATTGTTTTATAGGGAAACTCGTGTATTTAAATCAGGTGTGCTAATTTTAAACTGCCACTAGCAACAGGAGTGTATAGCTTTTATTGCAAACTTGCCAGAATTTGCAGAGTGTAATTTTTATTTTTTTATTTTATTTTATTTTTTTTTGCAGCTTTCCAAAAAAAAAAAAAAAAGAAAAAGAAAAAGTACCGGGATCCAANCGTGTATCGGTACAGCCAAACATAAACAAAACTTTCGCTGGTGTTTGATGCCTTTAGAATTGTCCTTAAAAAGAACTTTGTTTTATTAATTTATTTATTTTTTATTTATTTTTTATTTTTAAAGATGACC
>NW_007746237.1:9658-9924 GCF_000696425.1 Galeopterus variegatus | reverse complement strand
CGAACCCGGGGCCTTGGTGTTATCAGCACCACACTCTCCCGAGTGAGCCAGGGGCCGGCCCAGAAAGCACTTTATTGAAGACCGTGAAGTGACTTAACTGTCAAAATGTAGTCCATACAGCAAATAATAAGGGTATTATTTGTCAAGTACATGTTCTGAAACACCATTAAGGAATGAAAGTTAAAAAAAAAGTGCATGGGGTGTATAATTCACATGATACATCAAGTTCTGGGGGCTGAAAATTCTTTGAATCAACTCCCATATCG
>NW_007746237.1:8002-8433 GCF_000696425.1 Galeopterus variegatus | reverse complement strand
TGAAGTGGTATCTTATTTTGATTTGCATTTCCCTAATGACTAAAGTTGTTGAGCATCTATTGGCCAATTTGACATCTTCTTTGGAGAATATCAGTTCAAAGCCTTTGCCCATTTTAAAATTGGAGTATTTGTCTGTTAATTTTTCAGTTGTTAGAC
This sequence comes from Galeopterus variegatus, assembly GCF_000696425.1. NCBI lineage: Eukaryota > Metazoa > Chordata > Mammalia > Dermoptera > Cynocephalidae > Galeopterus > Galeopterus variegatus. Next base: position 8,277 of record NW_007746237.1, on the reverse strand, counting down.
TTCTTTCCACATTCTGGATACAAGATCCTTATCGGATATATGATCGGCAAATATTTTCTCCCATTCTATCTCTTCACTTCCCTGGTGGTGTCCTTTAAAACACAAAAGATTTTGTTTTGAGGAAGTTCAATCTTTTGTTTGTTTTGTTGCTTGTGCTTTTGCTGGAGTCTCTAAGAAATGATTGCCTAATCCAAGGTCACAAAGATTTAGTCAGATATTTTCTTCTAAGAATTTGCATGTGGTTATCCATATATCCGACTGTCATTTGTTGAAAA
>NW_007746237.1:4840-5945 GCF_000696425.1 Galeopterus variegatus | reverse complement strand
GATCCATCAGGTTGCCAGAAAAGGTGATGTGGAAAGAGTACAGCTGATCCTTCCTTGTGGCCTAGGGGTTGTGGACGACAGAGTGGATCAAGAAGCGGATCAGATACCAAGGAGGTGAGCGGGGACGTGGATTGGTTCTGAAAGAGAATCTGATTCGGCCGAGCCACCAGATCGGACTCAGGCATCTGGGAATGATCCATCAGGCTACCAGAAAGGGTGTTGTGGGAATAGTAGAGGTGATCATTCCGTGTGGCGTATGGGACGTGGATGACAGAGTGGAAGGAAAGGTAGGGGGCGGAGCCAGAACCAAGAAGGCGATCGCGACGCTGTTCGATTGAGAAAGAGGATGGGCTTTCGGCCGAGCTACCACATCTGACTCAGACATCTTGGGAAAGACCCATCTGGTGNTTACTTTTACTTACTTACATACTTACTTACTTTTACTTACATACTTACTTTTACTTACTTATTTAATTACTTACTTACTTACATACTAACATTACTTACTTAATTACTTACTTACATACTAACTTACTTTACTTACTTTCTTACTTATTTACTTTTCCTTTCTTACTTATTTACTTATTTACTTACTTACTTACTTACTTACTTATTTACTTACTTACTTACTTACAAAAGATGACTAGTAAGGGGATCTTACCCTTTGACTTGGTGTTGTAGCTTGACTTGGTGTTGTAGCACCACGCTCTCCCAAGTGAGCAAACCGGCCATCCCTATATAGGTATCTGAACCATGGCCTTGGTGTTATCAGCACCACACTCTCCCAAGTGAGCCATGGGCCAGCCCTATNTGTAGCACCACGCTCTCCCAAGTGAGCAAACCGGCCATCCCTATATAGGGATCTGAACCCACGGCCTTGGTGTTATCAGCACCACAATCTCCCAAGTGAGCCATGGGCCAGCCCTATAGCTGTGGATGTGATAACAACTTTCCAGGCCCCTTCACACCCTGAAGCTTCCAAACATAATTCCCAGTAACTTGGAGGTAACTCTCAGTCCCCAAAGATGCAACCTGAGCTCCCCACGGCTAGCAGATCTCTTACACCCTCCCTTCACACCCTGAAGCTTTCGGTCCGAGCTACCAG
>NW_007746237.1:2374-2714 GCF_000696425.1 Galeopterus variegatus | reverse complement strand
GGAGCCAAGCCAAAGCAGGCGAATGCAGACACGGTTTGGTTGAGAAAGGGAATTGACTTTCCGCTGAGAACGGAGGGGCGGATCAGGGACCGAGGAGGCGTGCGAGGACGCGGTTTGGTTCCGAAAGGAATCTGATTCGGCCAAGATACCACATCAGACGCAGGCATCTGGGAAAGATCCATCAGGCTGCTAGAAAGGGTGATGTGTCGGGGACTTGGATGAGAGTGTAGAAGGAGAAGTAAGGGGCAGAGCCAGCCCAAGGAGCCGAGCGCTGACGCAATTTGTTTCCGAAAGAGAATCGGCTTTTGGCTGAGCTACCAGAACGGACTGAGCCATCTGG
>NW_007746237.1:0-290 GCF_000696425.1 Galeopterus variegatus | reverse complement strand
ATTGAAGACCGTGAAGTGACTTAACTATCAAAATGAAGTCCATACAGCAAATAATAAGGGTTTTATTTGTCAAGTACATGTTCTGAAACACCGTTAAGGAATGAAAGTTAAAAAAAAGTGCATGGGGTGTATAATTCCCATGATACATCAAGTTCTGGGGGCTGAAAATTCTTTGAATCAACTCCCATATGCATTGGAAATCAGGCTACACCTATTCCTGTATGTTTCCTACTGAAGGATGGGAGAAGGAAAGCCTCAACCTGAGGAAGATAGCTCCACATTGTTTTATA
>NW_007746236.1:11637-13738 GCF_000696425.1 Galeopterus variegatus | reverse complement strand
TTTTCAATACATATATGTTGTATGATGATGAAATCAGGGTAGTTTATTCATTAGGTTTAATATTAATTGTTAAAAGTGAATAGAAAGTTGCATCTTTAAGATGCAATTATTTTTAATGTTTTACCCTCAAGAAACTAGATATTCAGAAATAATAAACATACTACATACAGTTTTAAATGCATCTAATACATTGAGATTCTTATAATTTCAGGGGTCGGACTGGAAAAATTAGAGTGCAGAGTCTGAAGATTGGATTGATATCTCTCTCCAAAGGTCTCCTAGAAGATAAATACAGATGTATGTAAGAAAGACCTTTCACATGCCAACAGTGTTTTTAGTAATGATGATTATAGCAATTTATCGAGGTCTTACTTTATATGATTTGCTAGTTATAATAGTTTTTATTTTTCTTAACCTTTCCTATGCATGTACCTGGTTAGACAAGAGGTGGCAGTGCAAAGAGATTTGGATTTGTGTGAAAGGAAAAGCTAATTGTAGGATCAGGATCCTTGATGGAGTGAGAACCAACTACAAGTTATATCTCATTTAATTCTTAGAATAATCTTTCCGTAATGTAGTCAATGTAGGCATTGTGATTTCCATTTTCCAGCTGAGAAAATTCATGATGACAAAGGTTAAGAGTCTAGTCAAAGGCTACAGAGCCAGGAAGTCAAAAGACTAGAATTAGATCTTAGATTTTTCTGACTCCAAAGCCAATGCTTTTTCTATTTCTGTATACTTCCAATACTGAAAAAAAAAAGGTGAAGATGGGCTAGAATCTTTAATGGACATAAATAATAATCCTAAATAAATATATTTTATAATTGTAACTAAATAAAAAGTGGTAAAACTTTTTTGATTTTATCGTGTTTGTTTATATTCACCAAATAAATCAGTGATGTCCCTTTAGCTGTAGGTTCATGAAAGGCATCTTGTCATTGGAAAAGACATATGTTCAGGAGCCAAGGAGACCTGCCTTCAAATCTCTACCACTTAGTGGCTGAGTGACTTTGGGCAGGTTACATGATCCTATTGAGTACTGCCAGCTAACAGGTAACCATTGCACAGTTCAGGAAGCTGAAATTTAGCAAGTTTTCTTCACCTAAAAAAAAGAGCTGATAATTTCTGCTTGGAGAGGAATTAGAGATAATATGTAAGAAGTACCTAGAAGTAGCAATAAACAATAGCAATTGCTGTTATGTCTCTAGACTACTTTAACATATCTTTTGATTTAATTTTGCCCACAAAATGTGAGTAACTGGACTCTGCCATGCATATTCTCAGATGAATTTTTATAGATAAATTCAAACATTTGGAAAGAGGGCTATGGATATTTCATGAATGGAGAGATACCAAAAAAGAGAGGATACTGGATCACAGATATTGTAAACATAGTTTTGTGTGTCTTCTGTGAACATGCATACCTTTAAAAAGTGTTTATTTTCTGGGATTACTGTGAGGTTATTTGATTTTGAATTTCAGGTGGAACATAATGGCTTGTTTTTCTTATATAGTTTGACAAGAATGTTAGTGAAAAGAGATGTGGATTTGTTTTAAATGAAAAGCTGATTGTAGGATCAGAAGGTGAGGGGCCTTGATGGAGTTAGAGCCAAGTAAGCAGTACAGAAGAAAGCTTTGCACAAGGCTTTGGTTTTGTGGCACTTTATCTAGAATTCAGATAGTCTTCAGCATCATAGTTGTAAAAGGATATCATTTCCAGAGCTAAAAAGTTTATCATTTCTATGATTAAGAAAGGAAAATGTTAATGAAAGCATCAGTGTCCCAAAATTAGAAAATAATTTTTATTATCATCTGTAATTTGGGGTTTTCATGTGTGCTTGAAAGAATTAGGGTTCTCTGAAACAGTTGGTGCTGAACTTTCTCTGAAACTAATGCAGATTCAGCCTCAAAGCTTATATCTTTTATAATTCAACACTAAACTTCCAGATTTGTGCAGAGGAAGCAGAACCCCTGCAATGAAAATTTCTGATACTTAATTCCATCAACAAAGTATGCTGTTTTAAGACTTAATAAGAAATCTGTTGCATTGCAATCTTTAATCTAAATCCTTACTGGGATATTAAGACTGGAAATGTTCTGG
>NW_007746236.1:0-11171 GCF_000696425.1 Galeopterus variegatus | reverse complement strand
AGCAGAACCCCTGCAATGAAAATTTCTGATACTTAATTCCATCAACAAAGTATGCTGTTTTAGGACTTAATAAGAAATCTGTTGCATTGCAATCTTTAATCTAAATCCTTACTGGGATATTAAGACTGGAAATGTTCTGAGGTTTCATTTTGATTTTTACTTTGAGTTCCTTAGCAAATTTGATTTGTTTTAATTTCCCCAGTGATATCAGAACACTTTCTCCATTATTGTTTCCTTTGTTAGAATTAATATTCAAGACAATTTTCTCTTCAAAGTCAATGGCAGAGGCACCATTTGGGGTCCATTGGTATCCGTCTGAATATTGATTTTGCAGTGGCTAATTTCGGTGTCTTACCCCCATGACATCTCCTTCTCTTGGTGCCTTCCTGAGAATATCCCTTGATTAGGTTCTAACAATACCCTGGCCTTCATGCTTATAGCTGGGTGGCTACTGCCTCATCAATAACATGTTTACAGAGCATCCTTTTGAATGGCCATTTGCATGTGTTGTGCACTGATTTATTGGAATTTGGGTTTTAGATTGTGACTTTCTTCATGTGACCCATCCCCACATCCTGACAGTGCTTTTTGTATCTGTCTACATTAAAAATGTGAACTTTTATAAGAACTTAGGTATATGTCAAAATGTTTAATGACACTTTTTTTCTTATGTTTTGTAAGTAGCTTTGCCTTAACACTGGCATAGTAGTGTAGCTATCTGCCTTAAAAGAGGAAAGGTGGGCATGGTTGATCTTGCTGAAAATGTGCACTTCTCTATAAAGATTAATATACATATGCATGAACTCTGCATTTACTTATTAAGCCTCTCACCAGGAGCAGGTTTAAAATGAGTATCATAATAACAGTCCTGGATAAATAATTTTTGGCTATGATAATCTTATTTTTTTAAATGAAAGAAACAAGTAGAGCACTAACTAAATCCAAATGAACAAATGATAATAAAAATTAAATTTATCTCAATTGAATTTGCTGTCCCTATATAGGCTTATAATTAAAGCCATATTTCATTATAATCACTCTGTCAGTATCACTGAACTTGGTTCAGTTGTTTGAAAATTCACTGTTGATGGTGTTAGATCTAGCATTATTCTCCTTAAAAAAAAAAAAAAAAGAGAATTATACATTTTGACCTGATATCCATTTATAAGGAATTATTTGGAAATCGTTTTTAGTATACGGTAAATATTTACTCTCCTTTCTTCTGTTCTTGGAAATCTTCACATGAAGAGCATTTAGATTTTGTGTGCTTTTGAATTTTTAGAACTTGAAAATTTCTTTCCAAAAAGTATTAATTTCTATAATGAAGTAGGTTGTTTTTATTTGACATTTCTGCCTGTTATCCAAAAGGAACTTATCTTAGTATATTAGAATTATTTTGTTGGAAAAACTGTAATAATTTTAATCTTCAAAATATTGAATATGGTGAATAGAAGATAAGCCAATACTGGAAAGAAGAGAAGAGTTTTAATTTTATTAAATGAAGAAAATTATAAAATAGATCAGTGTTTTTTTAATGAATAGAAAAGCCTAAGAACTATCTGAAAATATGCACTATTGTTTGTTAATAAGTCCTTTAAATTTGATTAAATGTACTTCATTATATGAGGTAAGACAAAAATAATTTTTATAGCTAATAAGGAATAGCCAATTTTCCCTAAAAAGAAAAAATACACCTCCTTCTACTTTTTAGTGCTTGTTATATAAAATAGATTTGATCGTACAAATCTTTACAAGAAGCTAAAAAAAATATTTATATATATTTAATAGCATATTAAGTTTAGGAATGAACACAAAAAGTTGTTGAACAAATCTGTTAAAATATAAAGGTTTACTTTTCAAGTGCATTTATTCCTTTGATAAGTCATGAGGGAAGCTTTGTTTTGACTCATTCTTTCTTAATAATAAGGGAAATACTTACAAGATAAAATTAATCCACACATGTTTATTGTACCATTTAAAAGGGAAATTTGTATTTATTGATCTGTTTATATCTATTGATATATGACATTCAGTTAAGGATGAGGTTAACCAGTTCCCCATTACAGACATGCACAATATTAAGATCAGAATATTAAATCATCAGAATTCAGAAGACAATTAATCTGATTCATGCCTCCCTGAAATTTTTTTAATGTACGTAGTGCACATTACCAAAGGTTTATTTTAAGTAAAAGAACACTATAGGCAGATGGAAGTTCACCTCTTGCCTCTCCTTCCTGTAGATCTCTTTAAAGAAGTGGCGGGACCGACAGAAATGTGTGACCAGCGGCAGCTGGGCCTGTTACTTCATGATGCCATCCAGATCCCGCGGCAGCTGGGGGAAGTCGCGGCTTTTGGAGGCAGTAATATTGAGCCTAGTGTTCGCAGCTGCTTCCAGCAGGTAAACACCCAGGATCACCGGTATGAAGCATGGGTTGGGGATGGATTTTGTGAATGTTTCGAGAAATGGAATAGGGAGCTTGGTTGGGCTGGAGCCAAATGGTGGAAGACTTGGGTGCCATCCCAGTAAGTTTGTGTGTTGTGTCTTCAGGCACATTTTATTCAAGGAACAGAGACCCCTGCAGGAGGCTTACTGTTTTCTTTGGGAAAAATTCTCAAATCTTTTGCGTGTGCTGTTAGATGGCTGTGTTTGGCCCTGTCTTTGCCCTGGCCTCATCTCTTGCCACTAGGTCCCTTGCTCTCTCCTTTTCAGTCGTTCTCTTTTAGTTCCTCAGTTCCTGCTTCAGGGCCTTTGGACATGGGCCCTCTGTTTAGAACACTTTTCCTTCCCCTCTACTAACAAACTCCCTTCTCATTGCTAATCTTTATCCAGTCGTTAGACTTTAGCTTATCTCTCGCATCCTCTGAAAATCCTTCTCTGACCTCTTCAGATGAGGTTGAGTTTCCCTACTGTATTCACCCAAATATCCTCTACCTCTTCCTTCTCATGCTCATTGCTAATTTGAGAAATAATCAAATTACTTTGTGTTACTTCTGCCAAGTCTGGTGTGAGGTAGATTAACCCTACCGCCCACGTTCACATGAGGAGAGCTGCTAAATTACATACCAGATTGTCTAATTGGTTATCTAGTGTTTGTTTCTTCTCAACCTGAGCTCCATGAAGACAAAGACTGTGTCTATCCTTTTACACATATATGTTGTATACTGTCTCAGTCTGTTCAGGCTGTTATAACAAAATACCATAAAGTGGGTAGCTTATAAACAACAGAAATTTATTACTTACCGTTTTGGAATCTGGGAAGTTCAAGAACAAGGTACTGGCAGATATAGTGTATGGCAAGGGCATACTTTCTGGTTCATAGACAGTGCCTCTTTGCTGTATCCTTGAATGGAGGAAGGGGCGAGTGAGGCTTCCTTGGGTTTCTTTTATAAGGGCACTAATCCTGTCCATGAAGGCATCACCCTCATGATCTAATCACTTCCCATGACCTAATCACTTCTTTATTTTTTTTGTCCTTTTTTTTTGAGACTGGCCGCACCACGCTCAGCCAGTGAGCGCTGTGAGCGCACCAGTCATCCCTATATAGGATCCGAACCCGTGGCGGGAGCGCTGCTGCGCTCCCAGCGCCGCACTCTCCCGAGTGCGCCATGGGCTCGGCCCTGACCTAATCACTTCTAACACCATATCCATGGGGGTTCGATTTCAACATATGAATTTGGGAGGGGGGAACATAAACATTCACACTATACCATATCCCTGTGCACAGTGCCTTGAACATCATAGCTGCTTTAATAAATATTTGCTAAATTAATGAGAAAAAGTGCTCTGAGTTCTTTGTAGGCAAAATTTTTAAAAAATATAAATTAAAGATATTATTAAAATAGCAGTCTTTTCTTGCAAAAGGAGGATAACGTATGTACAAAGTTTACACTGACCAAAGTTTCTAATTTTTGACTGGGAAATCATTTTAGTTTCTTTGTAATTCTTACTGTGTTTAAAGGCATTTTAGAAATATGACTACTGATGCTATATATATGCATAAACTACAAGCCTATGGATACTTTGCCAAAGCTAGCCAATGATTTATCATTACTGAGGGGAAAAAATGCCTCATACCATATCTTTGAGGAGAATTATAGTGGCCCTTTTATTTTAGAAATATAAAAAATACAAAACAAAAATTCTAAATTTATGGTCACATGTGTTGGTTCATAGAATTACCTCAACAACAGCAGGAGAATGATGTTGGTATAAATTTAACTTTGCACATATGAAAATTACTTAGGATTTGAAGAGGGACTGAGAAATTTCATATAATTTATCATAAGTTTGGAAATCCTGCAAAGTACATTCATAGCAATATGCCTCCAGTGTGATGATGTGATGGGGCTGAAACAGGACATTTTTAGCATTTATAATGGCCTTCAAATTTGTGAAATTATTAGTGAGTCTTTCACAAATTTTTACTTTTGCAGATGAATGAGTTTTATGGAATTAAAGTATTTATGTGGAAAGATTACCTAGAATTGTGTGGTTTTGGTTTTTACTTTTGTTTTTTTAAATCTGAATGTATTAAGGTATTGGGATATGTTTTCTTCTTCCTATGTGACAATTTCTGCTTTTTAAATTTTTAAAGTCTAGAATTTTCTTGCCTTGAAGGAACCGTAAAGCTTTTGTGATTTAACTGACCTGGAAAGCGTTATATAACTTTCCTCTTATATCTGCACAGATATCTCAGAAAACTGTGAAGCAAGAACATTTGCTGTAGTGTTAATGAAGAAATTTTGTCCACTTTTAATGTATTTGTTTCTTCACCAGAATAACAACAAGCCAGAGATAAGTGTGAAAGAGTTTATAGATTGGATGCATTTGGAACCACAGTCCATGGTTTGGCTGCCGGTTTTACATCGAGTGGCAGCAGCTGAGACTGCAAAACATCAGGCCAAATGCAACATCTGTAAAGAATGTCCAATTGTTGGATTCAGGTATGATGTGCTACGAGTGGTGGAAGCAGACTGTTTTCCGTTCCATTTGTGTAATCTCAGTGCTATGCCCACCATCCCTTTCCACTTACTCCCATTTGAGATTTGCCTCCTAAATAGATGGGATGCTCAGCATAAGTGATCTATCTAAAACTGGCATTTCTTCTTACTACCACTACATGAGGCTTATTTTATGATTACTGCTGCTGTTATTTATACTACTATGGTCCAGAACCAGAGATTTTATGAATTTCTACATACTTAGGTCACAGAAATGTTCATTTGTGATGCTTGCATGACTGATTAGAAACAGGCAGCCCTGATGGAATTTGGTGGATGTTCTGAGGTCTTTGGGGTCAAACTTAGGAAGCAGGAAGCAATATTTAAATACTGAGAAATAATCAAATTACTTTGTGTTACTTCTGTCAAGTCTGGTGTGAGGTAGATTAACCCTACCGCCCACGTTCACATGAGGAGAGCTGCTAAATGCCATACTTTAGTGTCATTGGTATGTCAGACTCATCAGTTTGTGAGTCCAGAGCAATCTGTGCATATCTTGGCTATTTGTAAAGAGAGCTGTGATAAACATGGGAGTGCAGGTGTCTCTTCGACATGATGATTTCCAGTCCTCTGGATATATACCCAGAAGAGGGATTGCTGGGTCATATGGAAGATCTATCTGTAGTTGTTTGAGAAACGTCCAAATTGTTTTCCAAATTTATGTTGAGTGAAACAAGCAAAGCACAGAGGGATGAATACCGCATGTGCTCACTCATATGTGGGAGCTAAGAGAGAAAGAAGGAAGGAAAGAAAGACCACAGTAGTGCCATGATCCAACAGAGGGAGGGAGCATTCTTAGGGCTACAAATAGGAGTGGAGGGGAGAAGGGGAAGGGGAGAGAGGTTGGGGGATAATTGGGAGGGGACAAAGGGTACAAAAGTAATTTCTGGTAATGGGTATGCCCCCAGTGTGAATCTGGCTCTCACATCATGGGCGGGAGGGGGGACAATCAGCTTTGTATCTAATGAATATTTGTAATAAATAAATAATTTTTTTTAAAAAAAAAAGCAATCTGTGCAGGGTCCCAAAATGAAGTGTCTTGGCCATCTTGGTTCTTTGACATTCTTCTCTTAAGGTAACTATGCATTCCACCTCTTAGAATATACTGTGTTTCTCTTCTGGAAAGAATCTGGAAAATAGTCCCAGTTTAATTTGGAAATCTGTTGTGAAACAACGTAAGCCTGCTCGGCAGGGGAATCAAGGTTTCCTACATACATTTCATTCATAACGGAAGAGGAATTAGCTAAGATGGCAATTCCCTGATAGAGAATCAAATCAGGAGGGCTGAGATGGGTGGTGGTTGTATGTAGTATCAGTACCAGTGTCTTGAATTAAACAAAATTGCTTTTGTTTGACTGACTTTATCAGGATAATAGTTTGTATGAAGCATGTCAGTTCAGTTTTTGTTGGTGGCTAATGTAAAAAATAGAACTCAGATTTTCTGTTCTCCCTTACATTGTGGTGTCGTGGGGGAGATTTTCTAAAGTGTTTTAAGTTCAGAGGGTCTTGCAGCTGTGTTCTAAGAGGATGGAAAGGCCAACAGTGTACATAAAGCAGCATCGGCATATGCCTAAGAGACAGCCAAGATAGTGGATGCCCCAGTGGAAGTCAAAGGGTGAACGCTGGAAGGAGGATGATGGGAAAGACACAGTTTAAATGCAGGAAGTTTCTTGGAATAGTTACGTTTTAAGTACCTGGTGGACATAGATGCACAGGAGAGGAAATAGCTGGAATGTGGCAAGCTCAGGATACTAGTGGAAAGATAATACAAGTGACAGATATCATCAGAGCTAGTAATCATTGCCATTTACTGAGTGTTTACTATATGCCAGGCACTGTGCTAAAATGAGTGGCATTTGTTACTTTGTTGACTCGTCATAAAGCTCTATAAGATTAGGAGTATTACCTCTAGTTCTCACGTGAGGGAACTAAGACTTAGAGATTAGGCAACTTGCCCAAGGCCAGGTATTCAATGAACAGAGACAAAGTTGAGATTCAAATCCAGATCTTTTTGACTCTGAAGTTTGTGCTCTTAATCAATGTGCTATTTTTAAAAAGCAGGTTAGATTTTTAGGAGAGGAGAGATTTGGCATAATGAAGTAATTAAGTGATACTGAAAAGAACAATTGATTTAGGACCTTGATTATTAGACCAAAAATATTACACTGGATATAAAATGTAATGTGAAGCCACAGGAAATATCCAGATTAATTGACTTTGGAAGAGAATGGCTTACATAAAATTTGCCATATATAAGGCTATGAGATGCCACGAGGGACCAGATTTCTCAAAGGGTGTGAAGTACAGGACAAAAGACTGTAAAAAAATTTTAGCATTTTATTGACTTTTAAAGCTTTATTTTTTAAGTAAAAATGACCTGAAGCAATGGTAGCAAAATATTAAGACGTAACAGCTAAGCGTGGGTACATGTATGTTTATTATATTGTTCTTGCTACTTTTAAATAAACTTGAAATATTTCATAAGAGAAATAATGATAGAGCAGTTATAAAGGGTGAACAATGTTAAATGGTAAATTTCAGGTGTTAAGTTTTTGGCATTAATATAAAATTCACATGTAGATGTATTTATGATAAAGATGTTGTAGAGCTAGGGCTGGGTTTGGAACTCACAGACCCCATGTTATTTATACTACTGTAGTCTAGAACCAAGAAGAACCCTCAAGCCCATTGTCCAGACTGGGTCACAAACCCTTCACGTGCAGGTCTACAAGCTAGGTAACTGGAAAAAAGGGTCCTTGGAGCCTTGGTTGAAGAAAGAGTAGACTTTATTCAGCACACACATGTATAAAAGCTAGGCAGTACAAAGAGAAACTCCACTGCTACCAGCAAAGTCCAAAGAAAAACTGAGCAGCTGCCAGCAAAGTAAACATGCTCTATTTTTAGACGTGAGCTCTGCCAGCCAGCCACTGCTTCACAAACTGAAGAACACACAATAGCAACAAACTAAAAAAGATACATGGAGGTGCATTTGCACTAACTCCACCCACACGCAACTTGTTTACAAAGAATGTGCTGCACCACCCCTGACAGGACCTGAGGTGAGGGGGCCTGACTAAACTACTCCATTTTCCTCATAGATGTGAAGTTGACCAGTTGGTCAGAGAACATGGTTACAGCAGGATATGGAAGAGACAGTGTATTGGGAACTAACTCTGGAATCAAGCTGCTTAGATTTGAATCTTATATCTTCTATTTGGCTCTGTGACTTTGAAGAAGTTATTTGGCCTTCCTGAACCTCAGTTTCTTCAACTTCAAACTCTACGAGTATCTCCTTATAGGAATAGTTGATATGTGAAAAGTATCTAGGACAATACCTATCACAAACAGAGCAGGCATTCAATTCTCTTTATTATCATCAATAACATCATTAGTGGGATAGTGACTGTGCCTACAAGTGTCATTGAACTTTTCCATTAGGTAGAAATTCCAGAAAAACTGGACAGTGATATTGCTCAGTGGAAGGCAGGATTGAAGGTATATAAGGGAGAGGAAGATGAGCAGGATTTTATTATTATTTTTACTATTATTGAAACATAGTTGATTTATATATATTCATGGGTACAGAGTTGAATATCAATACCTGTGTACAGTGTGTGATGCTCAAGTGCTCAAGTCAGGATAATTAGCATATTCATCATTACAAAATGTAATCATTTCTTTGTGTTGAGGATGTTTGATTTCCACTCTTCTAGTCATTTGATAAAATGCATTAAATTATCATTAATTATAGGTGCCTAGCTTGACTCTACATTAGTAGAACTTATTTTTCCTAACTAGCTCTTTTGTGTCCATTAATCCTTTTCTTGGTACTCCCCACCTTGCTCTCCCCCTTTCCCAGCTCTAGAAGCTATAGTTTTGTTCTCTCCTTCTGAAAGTTCCATGTAAGATTAAGATTGGTTTTTTTGCTTTTCTTTCCTCCCCTTCCCCTTCCCCCTCCTCCCTTCCTTTCTTTCCTTCCTTTCTTCTTTCTTTATTTTTTAGCTCCCACTTATGAATAAGGACATGTGGTATTTCTCTTTGAGTCTGGCTTGTTCCACTTAGCATAATTTTCTCCAAGCTCATCTGTGTTGCTGCAAATGACAGAATTTCATTGTTTTTTGTGGCTGAGTGGTATTCCATAGTGTATATATACCACATTTTCCTTACCCAGTTGTCCATTAATGGATTTTTAGGTTGGTTTCTACTCTTGGCTATTGTAAATAGAATTGCAATAAACATGGGAAAGCATATGAAGGTTTCTCTTCAACATGATGATTTCCATTCCTTTGGGTATATACCCAGCAGTGGGATTGCTGGGTGGTATGGAAGTTCTATCTGTAGTTGTCTGAGAAACTTCCATACTGTTTTGCATAATGGCTGTACTAATTTACAGTCCCACCAGTAGTGTAGGAAGGTTCCCCTTTCTCCACATCCTCACCAGCATTTGTTATTCTTTTTTTGATAATAGCCAGTCTTACTGGGGTGAGATATCTCAGTATGGTTTTGATTTGAATTTCCCTGATGATTAGTGATGTAGATCAGTTTTTCATGGACCTGTTGGCCATTTGTATGCCTTCCTTTGAGAAATGTCTATTCAGCTCCTTTGCTCATTTTTTAATCTGTTAAATTGTGAGTTCCTCGTATATTCTGGATATTAATCCCTTGTCAGATGTATAGTTTGAAAATATTTTCTCCCATTCTGTAGGTTGTCTTTGCACTCTGTTGATTATTTCCTCTGCTGGGCAGAAGTTTTTAGTTTGATATAATCCAATTTGTTTACTTTTTCTTTTGTTACCTGTACTTTTGGGATCTTATTCATAAAGTCTTTCCCCAGTCCTACATCCGGAAGTGTTTCCCCTGTTTTCTTCTGGGAGTTCTATGGTTTCAGGTCTTACATTTAAGTCTTTAATCTATTTTGAGTTGATTTTGGTATATGGCAATAGGCAAGGGTCTAGTTTCTTCTATATGTGGATATCCAATTTCCATTTATAAAAGAGGCTGTCCATTCCCCAATGTATGTTCTTGGTGCTTCTGTTGAAGATCAGTTGGCTGTAAGTACATGGATTGATTTTGGGGTTCTCTATTCTGTTCTGTTGATCCATGGTCTGTTTTTATGCTGTTTTGGTGACTATAGCTTTGCAGTATAATTTGAAGTCAGGTAGTCTAATGCCTCTGGCTTTATTTATTTTCTTGCTCAGGATTGCTTTGGCTATTCATGGTCTTTTATTGTTCCATATGAATGTTAGGGTTGTTTTTTCTATTTCTTTGAAGAATGTCATTGATATTTTAATGGAGATTGCATTGAACCTGTAGATTGCTTTGGGTAGAATGGACATTTTCACAACATTAATTCTACCAATCCATGAGCATGGAATGTTTCTCAATTTTTTTGTGTTCTCTTTAATTTTCTTCATCAGTATTTTGTAGTTTTCATTGTAGAGATCTTTCACCTCCTTGGTTAAATTTATCCCTAGGTGTTTTATTTTTTTGGCAGCTATAGTAAATGAGCTTGTTATATCCTCTTGCTGGATAGATCACTTTATTATATAATGACCTCCTTTGTCTCTTTTTATAGTTTTTTGGCTTGAAGTCTATTTTATCTGATATAAGAATAACTACTCCTGCTTGTTTTTGGTTTCCATTTGTGTGGTATATCTTTTTCCATCCCTTCACTTTTATTCTGTGTGAGTCTTTACAGGTCAAGTGAGTTTCTTATAGGCAGCATATAGTTGGGCCTAATTTGTTAAGCCATTCTGCCAGTCTTTGTTTTTTGAGTAGGAAATTCAGTCTATTTATATTAGGGTTATTATTAAAAGGTATTTTCTTACTTCTGGCACTTTACTGATTTTTGCATGGTTGTTTTGAATGGCTTGTTCCTTTCTTTCCTTTTTATTGTTCGTCTTTGGTGTTTGCCATTTTTTGTAGCGGTGAGATTTAGTTTCTTTCTCTTTCTCATTTACATATCTGCTCTACCTGCAGGTTTTATTCTTTCTTGTGTATTCATGATGATAGTTATTGTTTCTTGGATTCCTGATGTAGAACTCCCTTGAGGATTTCTTATATGGCTGTGTGATGGTGAACTTCCGGAATCTTTGTTTGTCTGGGAAATACACTATTTCTTCTTCATTTCTAAAGGATAGCCTTACTGCGTATACTGTTCTTGACCA
>NW_007746235.1:13520-13741 GCF_000696425.1 Galeopterus variegatus | reverse complement strand
TAAGCATGCACTGCACAGCTCTATGTCCCCTTGTAATAAGGATCAATTACCCCATCCAATACAATGACCTCCTTTCTTGCTTGTTGGTTCAGTGAAATGATGAGCCCAAATAACTAAGAAGCCCTCTCAACTTTGATCTGAACAGAAACCTGGCTGCTCTCCCTGGTGACATCATTCCTTCAAAGACACTAGATCCTTCAAAACCATTGGGCCCAATGATA
>NW_007746235.1:10862-11553 GCF_000696425.1 Galeopterus variegatus | reverse complement strand
GGCCATATCTAGAAAGAAGCGGGGCTGGTATTTAATCTCTGGGCCATCTGTGGAGTTCTTACCAGACTTGTAAAGCCAACAGTAGCCTGGGATGGTAAAACAGGGGCCTGACTTGAGCCAACTCAAAGAATATCATGTTTTTTACCTCTATTTTTAGACCCAAGTCAGTTGCTAGATAAGAAGAATTAGAATAGAAATGAGGACTAGTTTCATAATCTTCCAAGTTTTTACTGGAAGTCTTGTACCTGATTTTACCCATATTTATTTACATTAATAAATCTGCACTGGAGAAAACAAAGTACATACTTTGGTGGGCATAATGAATGCTAAAATGGATAAATTATTAATTATTGGCTGCTATGGGCATTAGGTGGCAAACAGTTTCATTTCAAATACCTGAACCAAAAAGACAGAGTATTATAGACCCATAGTTGTTTTCCCAGCCCAGAGGAAATAATTCAAACAAACACTTAGACTCAGAAATGCTGCTTACTTTGACTTCCTACCCCATAGAAAGAACCATTGTGGTCAAAAAGCTGAGCAGTACCGCCACCTGGAGGAAACAGAAAAGATTAGTGCTTTATCCCACAGTTTAAAGATGTGTGTGTGGAGAAAATTGATAATTGTTAATACCACTACTTATTTTTTCACTTTCTCCAATGCAGAGTAGGTCTCAGAAAATGCAATATAT
>NW_007746235.1:8013-8881 GCF_000696425.1 Galeopterus variegatus | reverse complement strand
AGCTTATATAGATAGCATCCTGAGCTACATTAAGGAGTAGGGGCTTGGGGCTTCTGGGGGTTGGTGGAGAAAAGTTACAGCCTGTGAGGGGAACTGTATGGTGAATAAAGGTTGCCTCGTTATACAGATGACAGTCTCTCAGGGTAATAAAAGTTGTCTAGGAGCAGCTCTCTTCCTGGTAGATACCTTTACTAATGTAAATTACCTTTACAAAAGAGGAGTTTTTCAGAGCTACTCCAGTGTCTGCAGTTCCTCAAACTAACTAGCTTGAAATTATCAATTTGCCAATCTGGTATACTTGGGGTGGCATCTTTTGGCCTCCTACAGTGATATTTTGGGGTGGCATGTTTTGAACCTCAACATCTGGTTGCTTCATCTTCCTTTATCTACAGGGCGCTCGAGTGGGCAGGGTTTACAAACATCTTTAGATTTCCAAAGGTCATTTTGTCTAACACATTCGAATTGGCCCAAGCTCTTTTCTTCCTTATTCAGTCACTATTGCTCACATCATGTGATATTTCCAGAAATATCCATTCCAGTCTATGGATTTATTGTAATCTAAGTACTGTAAATTTAAAATGCTGAGATTAAAAATGTACAGAATTACTCACTAATTGCCAGTCTGGGAAGATGAGATAGTCTCACAGAAAGACAAAAATTCTAACAAAATTTATACTATTCAAATAATTACATTTACATCTCCATAAACCAAAGTTTTAAAGGTAACAAAGTCTTTTAATTTCACCTGAATATTTAGTTCTTTTGAAAGTATTACTTGAATGGTATAATTGGGAGAATGGAAGCAAAGCTAGAAGTAAAATAAGTTAAATATCAGCTATTAGTTTCTTTACATTAAGACAAGAATTCA
>NW_007746235.1:5764-6399 GCF_000696425.1 Galeopterus variegatus | reverse complement strand
AAATGGATCTGAAAGAAAGTGAGCCAGAGGCCGGGTACCATTCAAGCTTTATTAAAGTAAAAGAATCTGCTGGACTGTGCCCAAAGTGGGGTCAGCCCAGGGCTGCCCTCAAAATGGAAGGCAGCAGCAGGTGTGGGGGTGGTAGAGCTTATATAGTGCACCAAGGGCTGGCTGACACCATCAAGGAGTCATTATGCTAATGTGGATCAGGGTGGAAAGCTGTGTCCTTGCAGAAGCAAAAGAGGTTTCTGTTTAAGTCAGGAGGCTTCTCATAAAGGGAAGTGGGGAGGGGCTTGGTGCTGGAGTGGAAGATGAAGCCTGTGGCTATTTTGTGCTCATTGTGTGCACAATGGCGCCACTCATGGTTATGTCCAAAATCCATCAGGAACACACATTACATCTACTCAGTTTGTTAAATCAAATCTTATTGATTTAACCGGTCAAGAGTGTTCAGTTAGGTTCAATGAGGAAAGGTTTACCAGGTTATTTGAAGTTTATGGTTCCTTATCAGCTTAATTTAGTTAGAATTAGTTTGTTAAAACATAAAGCTCAGGTTTGAAATCTCCTAGGAAACTACTATCATAAGTAGAAAAGTTTTTTCTTTATAAAAAAGAACCTTAAAAAATATAAATATG
>NW_007746235.1:3328-3857 GCF_000696425.1 Galeopterus variegatus | reverse complement strand
AGAAAAGTAACTTTGAAACAACCAATTCACTTTTTGTTCTCTGTTTCTGCTTTCCTCAGCCCTTTTCTGTTTATAAAATCAACCTCCTCCATTCAGGTCACTGAGACACTCATTCTATATTATAGAATAAGATGTTGTCCAAATCTTGAATCACGAGTAAAAGACAATATCTTTAAATTTGTTGGAATTCTTTCTTTTAACAAAATTTATACCCTTAATCAATATGGGTGAAGCCCAAGAAATTGCATTTCTAAGAAGTTCTTAGGTGATGCTTATGCTGCTGGTCTGAGGACTGCACCATGGGAACCATTACCTCAGACATTACCTTTTCAAAGATGTGTCTCAAGAAACTAGGTCATGAGAAAAAAATAAAAATTGAAAACTTGTTACATACACCCATATACCCACCCACCCACTCCACACAACCTTCTCTGAACACAGAGCAAAATGCATCATTTGGAACACTTCTTTTTTTTTTTTTTTCCTTTTTGTCATTTTTCGTGACCGGCAATGGATCGCAACCCTCAGT
>NW_007746235.1:0-395 GCF_000696425.1 Galeopterus variegatus | reverse complement strand
TCTTCTCTCCACGGGGTTGTGCTGGGCTGGGCATATGGACAAAGTGTATGGCTATATTTTTAGTGTTCATTTGAAATCTTTCTATATCTGGATGATTGCTCTTTTATTGTTTGTCTGTTTGATTTTGAATCTATAATGGAACTAGGTCCCACTGAGATCTGGATAACTATTGAAAGGGTTTGTGTCTACATTGGAGCAAAGCAGTGAAGATGTCTCCATTCCTGAAAACATTTTAGTTTATGTAGAATGATAATTTAAAAAAAAACAGTAACATTAGCAATAACAATAGTTAGCATTGTTAAAAGTAATATTTATTGAGGGCTTGTTTTGTGCTGGACAACTTTGTGAGTTATTTCTTGAAAATCACCTTCAGTGGTTGATGCTATCACCAGACA
>NW_007746234.1:12900-13741 GCF_000696425.1 Galeopterus variegatus | reverse complement strand
GCATTACTTTTGGAGCATCTTAATCTCTACCTTGAAAATTTATTATTATGAATGGGAAACACAATAGCAGATTTGCTAGTCAACTATTTATAGTCACTCGATGAAACATTACAAGTGTATGAAGAATAATCATCATAAATATTGTATTGTAGTATATAGAAGAGCTTGCAATGGTGATGATATGTAAAAACTGTAAGTGAAAAAATCAGGATGCAAAATTACAAGATCACGGTATAGAGACCTACAAAATACGGTGTGTTTAATGAAAAGGTAGGAAGAAAATAAAACCCAATACTCACCGTGCTTGTGTTAAAGTGGTGGGTTGGGAATCACTTTTCTGTTCCCTTTCCTCCTCCAAATTTCTGTGATATTTGTGGCTTTATAATTTTTAGAATAAAAATATTATGATCACTATTACTAATAATATATTGATATACAATACCTTAGTATTATACAATGTTTTATATTACATATATAACATATAATTTGTTGTTATTATTATTATTATTATTGAGGAAAACACCCAAAGTCCCTCTGCTGTGGTGAATTGAAGGATCAGCCACACTGAACTGCGTTGGGGAAACTACCAATTTCGTTGCTGCTGTTGTTGACTGTAAGTCAAAGTCCTCAATCAGGACACAGGTTTTTCTAAAGTCATTATTAATGTATGTTATATATTATATGTATATCTATCTATATTCCACTTTAAACTCTGAATTTAGGGACAAAATCCTCAGTATGTCATTGAGATATTTTCCTAGCTTCTTGGATGCCTTTTATTTAGAATCCAGAAGATATAAAGCAATTTTGAAGACTCGGAAAAGTAGATGCCATCGCCTCT
>NW_007746234.1:10393-11381 GCF_000696425.1 Galeopterus variegatus | reverse complement strand
GCCCCACTCCAGACCTACTGAATGCAATTCTGCATTTAAACAAAATACCCAGGTTTTTGTACTCACATTAAACTTGGAGAAAAACTGAATTTGACAAAGTTTTAGAATCCAACAAGTTCAACAACTCAGTGTTTCGGTACCTGCCCTTTTCATAGTCTTCCTTTTGGGGCCCCAAGTGTAGCACAGGCTTCTCAGCTCCTGAGACAAAGGGAATCATCAAAGCTTTAGTCTATGAGTCCTTTGTGAGCCTTAGTTTCCTCATATGAAAAAATTGAGGAAAACTCTAGCCCTGTAGTCTTTCGGACACTTACATGAAACAATATTCACAGACCACACATCAGAACAACTGGCGCATATTAAGCTCTTTGAAGTTGTGACGACGCCCATAGTTCTTTCACCCAACTTCTCACATCCATCAACACTTGCACATGTTACTCCTGAGCAAACACACCTTCTCACTCCTTTTTCATACTTTCTGGATTAGTGATGACCCCACTACTCATTTTAGATCTCAGTTTCAAGGTCTTTACCATCTTAGAGCCTGAAGACAGGGCTGTGTTTACATGCCTGTTCACAAAGGAACACGTGCTTCAACAGGCAGGACTACATAGTGGCCAAGAGCATAGACTTTCTGGAACCGGAATATCTGAGTTGGAATGGCCACTTGTATTTGGGTGAGACATCCTAGGTGAAGATATTTAACCTCTCTGTACCTTTCTTGCCTAAATGGTAAAACAGTTGTAATAACAGTAGTTATCTTCAATGCACTATGCTAACTATTAAGTTTCCTTGTAGCTATGCTGTTCTTTTCCTACCTCTGTAATTCTACGTTTAACCCAACACTTTAGTTTTTTGTGTTCCTCCTGCGTGTGGTTTCCAGTCACTCGTTCATACATCATTTGCTTACCACCTATTGTGTGACAAGGGCTGTGTTAGGCTTTATAGCTTTTGGGGTGAGTACACATACACTCACACACACACACACACA
>NW_007746234.1:8199-9415 GCF_000696425.1 Galeopterus variegatus | reverse complement strand
ACTCATTCATACATCATTTGCTTACCGTCTATTGTGTGACAAGAGCTGTGTTAGGCTTTATAGCTTTTGGGGTGAGTACACATAAACTCTCACACACACACGTACATATACATCCTTGCAGATAGACAAACAGTCACATATTTATAAACCAATTACACATATTATGAAGTGTTCTTATTTGAAATAATTAGGTTGTCACCAAGAGGACCTAAATAAAAAGGCATATAGTTGGCATTTTAAATGGCCCAAGTATATAAAAGCATTAAAAGTAACCAGCAGAGAGCAGAACACCCTAACAAAAGGGGGGCACATCTCTCTTAAGTCCTAATGCTCTTCTCCCTTTGAATGGGATTGCCTGGTTCTTGCTACTTCTTGGGCTCCTGGGAACACCCTTAGAGAATCCAAGATCTGGTCAGTCACGGCGGAGTCTCCGAACTGTTTGTCTGTCACTAAAGAGCCAGTATAATGGTTAAGAGCTCAAACTCAACACAGACCTGTGTTTGAATTCCATTATTTCCATTTATTGAAATGTGGTGTAGGGTGTTATTGGACATTCCACGCCTTAGTTTCTTCTTCTCCAAAATGAGAGTAGCATTAATGCACACTTTGTTGCATTAGTTATAAAAGGCTATAAAGGCTATTAAGAGAACTAGAAGAAAATATACCTGGTAATTATAACAATTACATGGTTAATATATCAAATATTAGACTATCATGGTCGCTGCTGGTATTAACCCTGGCTTCTCATCCTCATAGCAAAGGGTAGGGAAATAAATTGACTCTCTTCAATAGGCAATTGGGTAATTCAGTCTTAGACAGGAAGCAGGTAAATATGCTAACATTTATAGAAGTTCTCTTGTAAGCCAACCTACGCCAACCATTACGGCCATCATCTCTTTTAATCTTCACAAAAGGCCATCAATTAGGTGTTATTCTAGTTTTATACATGAGACAAATATGGCTCAGAAGGGCCAGCTTATTTGGCCAAAACATAGACCTAATAAGCAGCTTAAAAATGATTCAACTTCAGACTGTCAGACTTGAGTGTCCGTGGTCATTCTTTGTACCATTAAGGTTGTAGCAATGTCAGAATAAACTTTAAAGAGCTTGATTCCAATCCTTTAATTTCTTCACTCAAAACCCTTCATTGGTTGATTAATTTATGGGATCACTCATTCATTCATTCAATAATTATTTACTGAATAGCTGTTGTTTG
>NW_007746234.1:6077-6340 GCF_000696425.1 Galeopterus variegatus | reverse complement strand
ATCAGATGGCAGAGAGTAAATCGTAAGAGTCACAGGTGTGCTAGAGTCATAAGAAAGGTGACGTTATGAGTAAGAAGAAACTATAAAAAGCAAAAAGCCTGTTTAGTCAGAACTTTTAAGATGGTTAAGTGGTTAATAATGCCAGGCCTGTATGTACAGCTGACTCAGACATGCATGACCTGAAGTCAGGTGCCTAGGTTCAAATTCCAGGCTTCTTTCCTGCTAGCTCTGTAACCTTGGCAAGCTTTAACTCTCTCTACTCC
>NW_007746234.1:0-388 GCF_000696425.1 Galeopterus variegatus | reverse complement strand
ACAAATAACCAGTATTTTAATTTACCGATTTGATTCACTGTTTTGCTGTTTCTATCTTTTTAACTTCAGATTTATCTGCATTATTTGTGTTACATTTTGGTTTAAGCACTTGTTCTTGAATACTGGAGTAGGGAGTTTGACTCATTTATTTTTATTCATTTATTTATATTGACATAGTTTTTAAGGCTATGAACATTTCTGATCTTTATTTTAACTATCCTACACAGAATCTGTCTGAAATGCAGTGTTTTCATTGTCATTATTTTTCAGAAATTCTCAAATATAGTTTGTATTTCCCCTTTTATATAAAAATTGCTTCAGGGAAGATTTTTTTCCATTTGGAGGGGTCATTTTGTGTTTTGTTTAGTTTTGTTTTTAATTTGTTGTT